>NW_022170596.1:42836387-42963547 GCF_008802855.1 Photinus pyralis | reverse complement strand
CGTTAATAAACGGCAAAAGTGTAAAATTATAGAACATGTAAAAAAACGGTTTTTTGTTTTTTTTTGCAATAACTTTTTTTGTAAGCGGTACAGAAAAATTTCCTTCCTTGGTACAAGACTCGACACCATAACGAACCAAATAGCGAAAAAAGTAGAACAATAGCTCTTAAGATAAAGAACTAGTAGCGTCGCAAAACGAGCGGACGGACGGACGGCCGCACGGACGGACGGACGGACAAAGTGGCCACAATAGCGCATTTTTTTTAAATTTTTGTGGAAATGCGCTAAAAAAAGAAGGGGAGAAATACGAAACACTAATTAAGAGGAGCATAACATAATATTTAATTTCGCCTGGGATTTAAAATAAAATATAAAACAACATTGTGACTCAAATAAGTAATAAACGCAAACTGTTTGCGTTGGGTTTTTTTTGAGGAAAAAAATGAGGGGGGGGGGGAAGGGATGGGGGCTAGGTAGGAACCATTGCATATCGGGTAACAATCAACGATTGAAAATATATAATTACCAGACTGCTTAATATGCTTTAGGTGCTTGTTGGGAGATCTCACATTACAAAATGGCAAAATGGTTAATATCATGGTGACCTTTCTTTATTTTCATTGTATTCCTTTTTTTTATATGGGGAATAATTGGGGGCGAAACAAGAGGGGAAAATACAATTTCTTTAGTGACAGTACCAATACTTGCTGTTTATATTGCTGGGTCCTCAGGCGATGTTAAGGGTACCGTTATAGAGTAGGGGACGGTAGAGAACAAGGAGAAAATAGGGTGGAGAATAGAGGAACGAAACTTAAGCGGTAGGGGAAGTACAGAATAGAAAAAGGAAGAATTAAATAGGGAAACAAAAGGATGGCGTAAACGGCGTCTTCTTATCTTCGGAGCCGTCTGATGGTGGTCGTCCAGATACTGCTTACGTTGAAGATTGTAGGAAGACACCAGTACAGTAAATTAAAAAATAATCACAGGGAGGTACTTACAGACGATGAAACGGAAGCGCACACCGAAGGATTGTAATAATAATCGTGGAACAATTACACTGCGTGATTTGAGAAATCGATAAATCCCCAAAATATAGGCGGCTCGCAATAATAAAACTTCAAGGAGCTTCTGATGATCTAAAAAAAAAGAGGTTGAATCCCAATTAGGCTTGGATCAAAAATTATAAAACTTTTCTAAACCTCATGCACGCACAAGAGAACGATAATTATTGGAATGACCCCCGGAAATAATAAAAAAGAAGACGATCACGCAATCAAGGACGAAATTTGGGGAAAAATCAAAAAGTAACGGACACTAAGCGGAAATAACAAAAAGGCGGGAAAATAAACGTAAGGCGGAAAAAAATTAATACAACAAACAAACGATAGAGGACGCTACAGAAAAAACCAAAGAAGCGACACAGAACGTAGAAAGCAGGGTGAAAGATAAAAGAGCATAAAATCATAGGGAAAAGATTAAAGAACCAAAAGAAGAGGGTAAAAACGGCATAATATGATATAAGGAAAAAAATACAGCGAATTTCAAACGTAATTTATAATCCCAAAAGAAATAAAAGGAATACTAGCGAATGGTACGCCACTGGTATACAACCACCAAGAAAACCCAAAAGAAAATCCCTAATTCTAAAATTAAATATGAACCCTAAGAAGAGCAGTGAAAGAGAGCGCTCTGGACGTAATTATACACCAACAAGACGGATCCTTCGTTCTACCCAAACGATATTTTTCAGTATACCTGCAGATGTAGCTGCCATAACAACCTGTATTTCATTGGTTGTCGATTTTGGGTAGTGCTCTCAAAGGTCCCTTTCCTTTATTAATTGATTGAATTCGGTGTCACATGACTCACTTGTGCTTCTTCAGAGTCTCAACAGGTTCAACAAGACAACTAAAACAGCGCGTTTACATATTGCTGTGAGAAATGGTATGAGTGGTCACTACACCACCCCAAACCACAAAACTAGCAGTAGCAGCCGCGTTTACTCGTCTACAGTAGTTAAATAAACACCACTTTCACGATCAAATAAATTCCTTCTTTAAAAAGTATTTAAATATCTCGTCAATCAACGACGGAACGCGACAAACGTCCCCACTTATCCAATATGAAACACGCAATTCTTCGAAACATCGTATCTATTCGTTATTAAGACCGAAACACGTGCGTTAGTTAATGTTCGTCTGATAATAAAACTTCTTATCACAAACCACCAGATGTGTCTCTAACACATTATTTCAATTAAATAAATTACAAAAGCGATCAAATTTAATCAAGAATTACGCATTAATAACATTTCTAAAAGGAAAAAACAACACTGAAAAACAAATTCAAATCAAACGAACCCACTCTGTGCTTGTTTCGAAAACAATCTCTCATTTACTTATAGTTCAATCAAATTAGCTCCAAAAATAGTATAAACTGGATGTTGTCAATGCGCTTTTTGTAAAATCGTCTACGATTACTTTTTTTAACTTGTTATTACTGTATTTGCTGAAAGTTAATTAGCACATACCTAGCTCCTTCCCCTTATCTCACTTCCGACCAAACAACACACTAGAAGAATGGCAAGAAGGAAAATTAGATGACACTTTATCGGTGAAGGCTAGGTCTAATGTCAATCACACAACCAACAGTGTCCCGTGCTACATCTATGGAAAACAAAGCGTAATCCGCATCTAATTGCCGAAAAGAAGCGACGCTAAGTTTTATTTACAAGAGAAAATATTTAAACAAAACAAACGCCCGCTGGAAACATGCCTACAGTGAGCATGCCATTCCTAATAGAAAGATATTTACTTTAATTTCTTCGGAAAAAGAAGGATGTCAGATTCGTGACTCGTGTAATAATGTCCATACATTGTTTTTTACGACCAGCCTTACGCTGATGACCTACAATTGTTCATCAATTTTGCAGCATTCTCATCACCTCCACCTTGCAGTTAAAACTTTAAACTCAGCAAATAACATTATCAACAAGAATTCGTGTGGGAAACGGTCAATATTTCAACAATTACACCAATGATAATTAGAAGTTACGAGTGCCAAACACGGTTAACCTTTGAACGTTTATATGATTAATGACGTTTTATAATTTCAATTTATTTAATATGCTCGTTTAGTTCCTCTTGTTCTCGGACCGATCGCAAATGGAAAACCAATAACACATTCAATAATTGCCTTCAGTTTTTCGTTTGCATGTTAAATGGTCACATTATAGTTATTCAAAACTATTATTATTAGAAACATGCAATTTGGAAGTTATCAATGATGTAAATTTCTAAGCGGATGTTTAGAGTTTCAAATAAACTTTAGTTGGGACATGTTCCAACTGTTATTTGTTACATTAAGTCAGTAAATTTAATATACGCTCCTTTGCAATTTAACTGAAAGCTGGTAAGTCTCCTTAGAGACATTTAAAAGAATGGCAACCATCAAGAGTTTCAAGAGCCATCAAAACTCATGAGGAGTCTTCGTGAAACGTTAGATACTCTACGAGCACATAAAAGATTTTATTATTCTTGAAAAGCCGCTAAAGGTCTTTAAAAAATGTCATGAGTTACCAAATTCTTTCTTCCCATGAGTCTTCAGTAGTCTCCATTTGCCTTGACATAACGTCTTTACCATAACTACAACATAACTCGCGATAAATTTCAGTCGCATTTTTATTTTTGGCAATCCGCGGTGATATAAGGTGGAGTGTCCATACTTGCTGCAACTTGACAACTCACACGATCGACGCACAGGCATAGGAATTTTATGCTTCCAGGACACCTAGACGCAAATTCCATGCGACTCCCAAATTTTCCCCACCTTCCGCAAGGATTAAAAAAAATTTGCTACTTCAACAGTCTTACAGTCCTCGCAAATAAACGAAATTAAATAAACAATACGCAATTACAAAGATTCTAAAAGGAAAACAGAAATACAAACTCAAATGAAATAAACCAACTCTGTGTTTATTCGTAAATAATCCCCCGATTTACTTTATTAAATTACCATTTTCGATTCTTATAAAACTGTGTTAACGAAAAAAATTCAATAAGTCGCTAGATTAGTTCTACCTCTCGTGGAAATATTCAAAATAACTATAGTGAAACTAGAGAAATGGCATCATTGCGCTATTATACATACATTGTAATTTAGAAGAGTAGGTAATAAAATTTGCAGAAGCGTTTTCCAGCACAATAAAATACGGGCCGAGATTTACAACGCTTCATAAATTCATACAATGTTGCATTATAATTTAGTGCTCTGCAAAGAAAAAGAGAACCGCTAAAGAATAAGCCGAAGATGCGATTTGACGTTTTATGACGTTGATTTTTTACCAACTTTTATTAACCATTGGCATGCAAAGTGCTCGTTTTAGTACTTCTTAAAAACGATTGCGTAAAATACAATACTTAATGAGTTTTGTTTCCTTTGGCGTTATCTACAGAATAAGTATGAGCATCAAAAAAGACAGGTTGATCACAGATCATGTGCCTAAGGTGATTTAAGAAATTGTATGGCTAATTGCATAGTTTCGTTTGTATCATCATAGAAGAGTATATTACATCGCCATTCAGTGCAATAAATTTCTTTCAGATTGCGTGTAAGATTATTAGTTTATTAGCCGTTTGGGGAGAATTAGTTAACTGTAAGTGCTTACCGTTTCCAACGCAGCACCACCTGACCAATCAGAAGCATAAAAAAGTAGACGTGAATAGAATAAGCACGTTTGTTTACGAATAAACAACAGACATTCACTTGGGTATATTTAGGACGTTTTCGAAGATTATTTGATTTGAGATATAGAATAGAGCAATTGATTGGCTTTATTATAATGATTGAACAGAAAATATTATCGGCGAATGAAATCCGTTCAAGTTCGTAAAACAATTTTATCTTAGGTCAGTTTCTGTATTAATTTAGTTTAGAGACCATAATCCTGCAACCCTAACCCAGGAAGTACCATTCTGACCCTCATATAAATAGTTCTTATGTCCTCTTTAAAGTTGTGCAATATCCAATAAAATGCAAATTCCTGACAATCAATAAGCAGACTGAACAAATCATCCAAAAGAATTTAGTCCAACACCACAGTTTCAGACACTCCCTAACAAATAAACTGTCTAAATTTCTTATTTTTGGTGTAGTGTAGATCTCGATGTAAATTGTAGATCATCAAGAGTAACGATGATAGAAATTTAAAAAAATTGCTGAGGCTAACACAAATACCACCTGCAGAACAGAGAAGTACTTTTTTTAAGAATACGGGGACCTGCTCTATGGTCCCACATGTCTCACGAGTAAGAGGCGCGGTTTGAACCACAATTATATCTGACGAATATTTAAAATAAAAATATATCAAAAACTCTTCGATATATACATTAGAAATTTTAAGTACATACAAAAAGTTTTATATTTATACAGGGTGTTTGTTAAACATGCGCCAAAAACTACAGTGATTCATCCTTCGACTATTCTACGAATAGTTTCTCCTTTGATAAATATTCCATAACCGTGTGGCTGACTTTCATTGTCTTGCCTCCCTCCCAGAATCGCCGCGCACGCGCAAAACCAAATTTTGAAACTGGCGTTAAATTTGCTTTTATTCCAAGAGGCTATGTATCAAATTTCATTTAAATACCTTCATAAATAAGAAAGTTTGCAATTCGGTCTGTAAATGGCCGAGATGCGCAAAGGGCACTGTGAATGCTGCTCGATTAGGCTCAACTTTTGAAATTGTGTTATATGGCTAAAGCTATGCGCATATTGAATTTCATGCCATTCGGTTCATAACTAACTGAGATGTCAAAAGGGCCTACTTTATTTTTTGGGCTACATTGCCAATTCACGAACTCCGATCTACAAATTTGATAAAGAATCCACCTGCAAAATTTCATCGTAATCGGTCCATTCGTTTATTAGTTATCGTGCTAACGGACGGACGGTCGGACAGACACCGCGAAATTATAAACTCGCTAGGAGCTCGTTAATAATAAAACACATTAGTTAACATACAAGATCACCAAGGATTTAAAGTGAGCTGCGACTTCTGTTAGTATCTCTGTGGTAATGTCTATAATGACTCCTGTCATCACTGACAGATTGACATTAATCAAAAGTTCTATATGAACAATGAAATTGTATGTTAAAATAGACTATTTCGGGTAAAATTTAATACAAAACTCGCCAGTAATGTGCAATTTTCCTGACTTTTATGTAAATAACTATTAAATGCTTTGGTAAATAAAAAAGCGCATATGACATATGTAATTTAATTTAAATAAGTTTTGAAAAAAATACCTATTGGCTTTAGTTAATAAAAATATCGATAAGCACGGGATCCTTGCACCAAGCTCTTTCAAATGAGCCCTATATCGCTCAAATCAGTTTAGTCCTGTAGAGCCCTGTAGCCCTGGTACGTGTGATGTACGGACGGATGACAGCCCCATCCAATAGCGTTTTTTTTACTTTGAGGAAAATACGCTAATAAGTCAGTAGAGATTTCGAGCAATACATTCATTTTTTGGCTTTTATCAATTCTTAAACTTGGAAACTTTAATGCGTCACATCTCGGTAAGCAATTGATCGATTTAAAAAAAAAATGAAAACTGTGCAGTAAGTAATAAAAACCCCCCCTCCAAATGATGGGTCATTTGAACTCTCGACCCATTCAAAATTTGTGGAGGGCTGCAACCCCTAGCAAAGGGGCAAGAATGATTTTGGCATAAAAATGGAGATCGAGTCGAGCTTTCGATGCGTGTGGTATTCGACGTCCCGCATATTTTTAACGTTACGAAATAAACAATTACGCGAGTAGCCCGTTGCGTTATAGGGCAATAATATTAAGAAGTTACAAATCCTAGGTAAATCGTAGATGCTTATCCGTATGAAGTAATGAATAAACATGCTAATAACCGTCCGTTATAAATTGGCACACATGAGTGGGGCTTCCCTTTACAGTCAGAATGCCATACAGGGTGAAAGTTTTGTCTGGAAGTGGCCCTCCTGGTTCTGTAGACGCACGCTACTATAAATAATTTTCAAACACGTAGATTTACTTATAGTTTTTTAATGATCTTTGATATAGTATAACTAACAAAAGAATAACTTTTTTTTCAATGCAAACTAAATAAAATTATTAAATAGGTACATTAGCACAATCGTTTTCCTTAATTTGAGTTTTTCTCTTAAATTTGATTGGGTAATATAAATTTTTTATGCTGCTATATTCAGGTCTTTAAGACCTTTAATCAAAACTAGTGGTTGCCATTAAAAAAAGCCCCCCTTGACAGTGTAAATGTGCGCCACTGACAACATGTTTAAAGTATGTAGATTGGTAGCAAACTTTCTAGCGCTTTTGGAAAGAAAATGAACACTATTATCCGCACTGTTCCAGACAACATTTTTTTTTAAACCCTGTATTTATGTATTAAGTAAGTCATATGTAAATTGGGCTTTGTCGCGCGTTATATAATAGAAGAATATGGATAAATGGAGGAACGGGAGAGAGGAAATAATTTGTTGTGCAGGTGATATTTTCATAATATATGGTGCCTGTTCCATCCAAAGAGTCATTCCATTTCAACTCCTCCACAAATCAAACTACATAAAAGTGTATAGGGTTACCACTTCCTTTAGGTGAAAATTAAATGAATATTTTCAGAAAAAATTCTGAACAAAAAATCATTGTAGATAAACATATGAGTATAAACCAATCGGAAACGTACATCAAAATATTATAAAAATTCTTTATGGATTGGGACCAGGTGATAGTATAAAGTGACGAATCTTTTGAGACGAATATGACGCTAATATGAAGATGCAATTCATTTCATTTTCCATTCCTAAATATGATGTAGGTACAATACAGAAGGGACTAATTTTGATGGGTTATTTTATGATTATGACTAAAAATTCTTAGAGATAGGTCGACACGATTTCATGCAAAAACTAATACAGATTAAAAAATCACTTTTTCAAACAAAGAAACCGAAGAATTAGATTTCAATTTACATCGTTGAATGCTAATTATTTGCATAGCTAATGCGAAATTTACCTTTTCTGTTGTAGGGACTCCATTCCAGCGTCCATTGCCACTACAATCACTTAAAAAATTCACAATTGTTATTGTCGAATAAAAAAAGAAACAAAGAAAAACAAAACACGGACTCTGCAAGTGCAAATGTTCCGACACAGTACGCAACGAAACGCTATAGCGTAACAACTGCCGAAATTTTGTGGTTCTTATCAACAGAAACTGGTTCTTTACTTGAAAACACCTAATACGTGTTGCTGCGATTCACTACTTACAATTGCACCATCATATCGCTGATATCTACTTATAAATTCGGAAATGTGAATTAAATTCGAGAAAAAGATACGATATTCTAAAATTGTATTGTTGACTATACCACAAAAATTGGAGCTGACCGAAATGTGTATAATAGAAATTGAATTCGGTCAATTTTGAAAAAATACCTGCTTGTGAAAAAGATCAAAAACAGTAGAAAATAGCTGAACACCTTACACCGATTCTGCTTGAGCCTTATTGACCCCTTATTGAAGTACTGGAATATTTGTTATGTCCTAATTCCGGAAAATTTTCAATGGAACTACTATATTTTCATTATGGCGGGACTTTAAAGTTGATACCAACTTTCCTGTTGATTTTTTCTCTTTTACTATTAAGTGATTAGAGCTTCAAGTACTGAAGCACTCTGCCAACTATTCACTATACATTTTACAGGACTTCCTTACCGAAACCTGAGTTTGAGTTCAAACAGAACACAACGGTTTTTTTTATTGCTTCTCATAGAGAGTAAACTAAGATCGTAGAGAATGTCGTACCAATTTCGCATGTTCGAAACGCGCACTATCACATATTCAGTGAATTAAAGCTTGATTAATACCTATGGTTGTCATTAAATTCTAGCAAACTTTAATTGGAAAAATGGACAATAAAACCTTTTTGTATTATGTTATCAAAAATCTCTAAACCTTCCCCATATAGTTTTATTCGTTGAAGTTTTTAAAAAGTAAAAGCGACTATAGTTTCGGCGTACTGCCATCATCAGGCGACTAGAAGTGTATCACAATATAGCAAATTTGAAAACATTAAGAGCTAGTACTTACTGTGAAAGTTAACAAGAAAATGGTAAGTTACAAACGTTGAAGACGAATAAGACGAACATGTTGTTTTTTAATTATTAACTGGCCGAAGCCAAGTGAAAAAACCTGAAGGGTGGTTAAAACGGAAAGGTTGTCCTAAGTTTCAAGACGAATTATTATCAAGCCTTGTTAAGACAACCAACCGGAGGGTTGAATTATTACATTAAAGTGGATTAACCTAAAAATGGACAAAGTTTTAGATTTAAAAATAACTTATCTAAAAGGTACTTACACATTTCAAAAGAACGGGGGGAAAAAATAAACTTATAAAAGTATTGAAACTATTAAGATGACTACATATTTAAATTATTTAAGTAAAGTTTAAATTCGAGATCATGCAGACGGCATGTCTCGAAATGATTGACAATTCGGTATATGGGGAATAACCTTTCACCTTTACTTGCTGAAATATTCTTATCAAATCTAGAAATCAAAAAACTATTATCCAACCCTACCATCAAGAAACACTTTAAATTTTATAAACGCTATGTAGATGACATCTTTGTGATATTTGAAGGGAATGACTCCGATTTAAACAATTGCTTTAACATCTTAAACACCTTACATAAAAACTTAAAATTTACCCTTGAACTAGAGTCACACAAAACCCTCAACTTTTTAGATCTCTCAATTGAACATCTAGGACAAAAACTCGATATTGGAATTTATAGAAAACCCACCACCACCAGTAATATAATCCACTTCACCTCCTTTCATCCTCTCCAACATAAACTTGCAGCATTCAGATTCTATTTTCACATACTTTTTAATTTACCCTTAAACCAAACCAAATACAACGCAGAACTCCAGATTATTTACCAACTAGCCGCCCAAAATGATTACCCGTTAAAATTTATTCAAAATCTCCAATTCAAACTCCTTCATAAATCCGAGATCCGCAATACCACCAGTTTATCGCTCTTACAAGAAGATACTCCAACCAAATATCAAGTATTGCCTCATATCGGAGAATTTTCTCATAGTTTTCAAAACACCTTTCGAAAGTATAACATCCGCATAATCTTTACAGCCAACAGCAATCTAAAGTCAGTTCTTTCACACACAAAAGACCAAATCCCTCTAATAGACAAATCTGGCATTTACAAACTTAATTGCCCCACCTGTAAATCTTCCTACATTGGCCAAACAGGGAGAAAATTTTCTACTAGGTTTCAAGAACACTTTCAATGTATTAAAAACAATAATTCCTCCTCAATAAAATCCTCTTTCGCTTCACACATCTTGGAAACGGGTCACTCCTTCAATCCGAACACCGATTTCGAAATTCTGCATATATGCAATAAAGGTATAAGATTGAACTTTCTGGAATTGAAAGAAATTCACCACCAAGTTAAAAAGAACCCGCACCTCTCTCTTAACGAAGTTCTCGGCTTTAATAACAATCTTCTGTTTTTACAATAATTTCAATTCACCCTATACATCTTTTCAAAATTTATAAATTTATCGATATGTCAGTTTCCTCTTATACCGAATTGTCAATCATTTCGAGACATGCCGTCTGCATGATCTCGAATTTAAACTTTACTTAAATAATTTAAATATGTAGTCATCTCAATAGTTTCAATACTTTTATAAGTTTATTTTTTCCCCCCGTTCTTTTGAAATGTGTAAGTACCTTTTAGATAAGTTATTTTTAAATCTAAAACTTTGTCCATTTTTAGGTTAATCCAACTTTAATGGAATAATTCAACCCTCCGGTTGGTTGTCTTAACAAGGCTTGATAATAATTCGTCTTGAAACTTAGGACAACCTTTCCGTTTTAACCACCCTTCAGGTTTTTTCACTTGGCTTCGGCCAGTTAATAATTAAAAAAACAACATGTTCGTCTTATCCGTCTTCAACGTTTGTAATTTACCGTTTTCCTGTTAACTTTCACAGTAAGTACTAGCTCTTAATGTTTTCAAATTTGCTATATTGTGATACACTTCTAGTCGCCTGATGATGGCAGTACGCCGAAACTATAGTCGCTTTTACTTTTTAAAAACTTCAACGAATAAAACTATATGGGGAAGGTTTAGAAATTTTTGATAACATAATATATTTCAACCCCCATTTTGAGGAACGATGGATCCAACTCAAAAAAAAAAAACCTTTTTGGTTTTTTTCACTGTGAACTCAGGACCCTCAAAAAACCGGAAAATGTCCTGGGAAAACAGGACAGTTGGCAACCCTACTCCAATGCAATACTATGCGATCAAAAATGAGTTGGTGTCGAGTCACCTTTGAAATTTTTGTTTACATGGGAAATCGTACTTCACTTGAACTTCCAAATGCGACTCGACAGCAGCTCATGTTTGATCGCCCGTTACATAAGTCGAACCTCTTACAGGCCAACCTATTAGAGAATAATATTACACTAAAATTTTTTGTGAATGAAGTAGGTAATGTGGACTATTTTAAAAGCAAAAGAATTTAATCCCGCATGCCTCACAAGTGTTCAAAATCGATGATTAGTCCCACGCACATTTTTGTGGGATTTAATATAAAATCGCAGAAATAATACAATCGCAGAAATAATACAAGATACGTTTGACAGGTTGACATGTCACTAAGAAATAGAAAAATATTCTTTACGCTGTCGCGGGTGCCAAGTCACTAAGCGTAAAAATGAGCACGGTTTTATTATAAACAACCGTCCAGGGGAATTTAGATTAGAAAAATTATTTTATATTTGCGGAACCCAGCATGATTGACATGTTCTGAACAATATACCTTTTGCAAAATCGTAAGCCATATATTGGAAATAACGGGCTTTGTCCAGGTACGAACTTCAAACCTTTGTCTTTCAATTATGGAAAATTGGGAAATTTCGTAATAATTCTATCTACTTCCACCCATCCTAAAGCATGGGGTGCCAACTTCTTCTAAAACAATTTGGGTAAGTCCCGTTCATGAATTTTTTAAAAAGTCAGTTTTTGTTGCTACGCGTCTCCTCCAAATGTACCCACAATAGTTTCACAGTCCTCAAGAATGATGCGTAGGTATAGAAAAATTAGTTACACTTGCATCGGTTAGTTGTTATTAGGGTTCGTACTGAATAAAATCAAAAAAATTTTCCTATCACAACTAATTTTACTCACGGCTAGCTCTGTAATAAAATTTAAATATCCCTTACCTTGGCCTTTTCTTCCTTTTTTTAAATTTCAAAATCAAAACGCTTTGGTTTGACTGCAATCCAGTAAATATGAATTCCAAAATAAATAATTGAATATTTTGAAAAACTAAAGTCGATCCAATTATATTCTCCTTTACATTTCTCGGATTTAAGATATTAATTTGGTTCATATAAATACAATACAACCCCTTATCTCGTGATCACGTATCAGTTGTAAGTTTCCGCTTATCTAAATTTTGCATAATGTACGTCCGGCAAATTTCTTTACACAAAATGTTTATACACGCCTTATCCCTAAACAAAAATTAATTCATGCAAATGAAATAACTAAATTTCTTTGTTGCAATAAATAAATGCACTACAAATGTTTCATTCAATTAATTTCCAATTCAAAAAAATTGTCTTTAGGTCACGAATAGTACGGCCCTCCCATGAAGAAGAAGGCCCCCTCCATGAAAAATTGATAACTGGATCGCTCTCGGGATGCTGCTGCAGAATCCCCTAGACCCACTCCGGTGCAAAATTGCCTCTCGTTGAATAGAAATTTTCAGAATAATGAAGGGTGTATTTACCTCGACCGTCTTCAGAACTTGCGCCAGCTTCTCGAAAACGAAAATAGAGTTGCTGTTTATGCACAAGAATAAAAAGCCAACCACCATTACCCTGGACACGCCGACTTTTCCGCTTATTATTTCACTTTTTGTCGCGAGCAAAATGTCATTTTAAATACGACTCTGATTGTTTAACACGACCGAGTTTTTACTTACGACTTCTTCGAAATGAATTCGCCGAACGTACAGGCAAATTTACCTTTTTCGTTTAACTTTATAGTTTATGTTTATATGATCGCAATTTTAAATTAGTTCTTTACTTGTACCGGCGCCGTTAATATTAATTGAATTAATCACAGTTGGGTGTGCGAAAGCGTTGCATTCTCGAAATTTTAATAGCACAACCGCCATGTTACGTACTGTAACGGAAATGCTCCAGAATTCTCTGGAATTTTCTACGCGCGCGATAGTGGAAGTTGTAGGAACATTCGAGAATGTACTGGACTTACATTGCTTGCGTGTGTAAATGGTTGCGGACCGAACATCGAGTTAGTCTACTATCGAACGAGATCGAGCACGGAAATATAAATTGCGAAGTGTGTGTGATATAATAATCGATATAAATTGTACGGTTTTTATAGTGTTTTAGTTTTGTTTAATAAATCTTGATATAAATCGAACCCGAATTTATAAATAACGTTACATTGGTGTCAGAAGTGGGATTAATTAAATTAATTAAAAGTAAGATTAAATTAAGTGCTTGTGCTTGTGCTTGTGTATGCCTGTAACAAGATCTGCTGCCGCTAAAATGGAAGAAACGATGCTCAATTTGCTCCAGCAAATCCAAAATGGCCAACAGGTGTTGCAACAAGAAATGAAAAGCAACCAAGAGAAGTTGGAAGAAAATTCCTGAAATTTTGAAGAAAATTCTAGAAATATTCAAGAGAAGTTCGAGAAAATGGAAGAAAATTCTAGAAAGATTAATGAAGAAAATTCTAGAAATATTCAAGAGAAGTTGGAAGGAAATTCTAGAAATTTTGAAGAGAAGTTCGAGAAAATGGAAGAAAATTCTAGGAAGATTAATGAAGAAAATTCTAGAAATATTCAAGAGAAGTTCGAGAAGTTGGAAGAAAATTCTAGAAATATTCAAGAGAAGTTCGAGAAGTTGGAAGAAAATTCTAGAAGGATTAATGAAGAAAATTCTAGAAATATTCAAGAGAAGTTCGAGAAGTTGGAAGAAAATTCTAGAAAGATTATCGAAGAAAAAGTTGAAGATAGAATTACGGAAGTTTCCAAAACATTTAAAGCAACATTCGTTGAGATTGAGCACAAGTATGAAGAGCTGCGCGAGCAATTCTTGCGACTGACTACGGAAGAGCGTACTAGTAGTGCCCCAGATGAATTACTGATGGACCGTCTTCTTGAGGTGCCACAGTCTACTCATTACAAGAAGGTCGACCCAGAAACAAATACAAGAGTAGAAGGCGACGTTCAGCAAGCCCGAGTAAAGCCACCTACTTTTGATGGTAAGATTCCTTGGACCACGTACGTTCGACAGTTTGAAGCAGCGGCTGCGGCAAATAAATGGACTCTTCAAGACAAAACTACAGCCCTGATTCTTGCTCTGAGAGGAGATGCTCTGGATGTGTTGCGGACTATCCCCGAGGATCAACAGAACTTCCAACAAATAGTAGCGCGACTCGAAATGCGATATGGCGATAAACACCTTCAGCAAGTTTACTATGCCCAAGTCAAGAACCGAATACAGAAATCTGGAGAAAGTTTGCAGGAACTTGAAGCGGACATCGCTAGACTGATTCGATTGGCATACCCTACGGCACCGGAGAGCTTTCTTGATCAACTGGCTGTACAAACATTTATCGATGCCGTTCGTGATGGAGATGCCCAGCAGGCTTTGAGACTGGCTAGGCACGACAAAATTGAGAAAGCTTTGGCCCATGCGTTAGAATTCGAAGCCGCCAAGAAAGCTAGTCATGGAAGTGCGCGAGTACGTATGGTGGAACCTCGCAGTGAGAGCCGGGTAAGAACCATCGAAGAGGAAGGTGGCTCTGAAAGTTTTGAAGAAAAGGTCAGTAAAGTAGTGGAGAAAAGGTCAGTAAAGTAATGGAAGAAAAGGTCAATAAAGCAATACAGTCACTGGCAAAGAAACGTGAACCACGATGTTGGAATTGCGGCGAGATTGGACACGTTCGCCGCAACTGCCAAAAACCATTACAGCAGTCGGAAAACTAAGAAAGGTCGACAGGAAGGGGCTATCGTCGACCTGCAGAAACAAAGCCCCGATCTTCACTGTAAACATTACGTCGTCTGGAAAAGTTCTGAGTCTGTACATCGACGGCCGAGTTAATGGAGAAGACAGATCCTTGCTAGTAGACACAGGTGCAACAAGAACTATTGCAAGACCAGAGTTATTGAAGAATCATTCTCGGATCTCATCTTCGACCGTGCAGTTAAAAACAGCAACTGGTGAAAGAATAAAAACGCACGGAGAAATACAAATGTCTGTCACCATCGGAAAGACCACCATCAATCACCAGGTGCTAATTGCTGATATTTCTGATCAATTCATCTTGGGAATGGATCTTCTTAAGAAACTCGGAGCTGTGTTAGACGTGAAAAAGGGCGTGTTAAAGGTCGGCGATGAAGAACTCCCTTTCCATGAAGACAAAGAAGATGTTATCCGCCTGTTAACCACTCATGACGTCATTATACCCGGACTTAGTGAAAAAATTATAATGGCCACTTTAGATGGATATTGTCGCCAGGGAAGCCTACGGATAGTCGAAGCACTAAACGAAAAGGAATTTCTAGTGGCTAGGGCTCTGGTAAAAGTTCAAAATGGCGTTCCGATTCGAATTATGAATTTGAAAGATAGTCCTGTTAAGCTAAGCAAACGAACGGTAGTTGGACAGTGTGTGCCCATCTCGGCTATTCGCTCTGTGAGATCGGAAAATCTATCTAAAGGAAAGTATCCAAGAGAGCTGATAGATATGGTCATTAAAAACACCCCAGATTTGGACAATAGACAACGACAAAAGGTGAAAAATATGCTTGTGGAATTCCGGGATGTGTTCGCGGTAAACGACCAGGACAAGGGAAAGACAAGCATAGTCACCCATAAAATAAATACTGGCAATTCCCAACCGATTAGACAACAGCCAAGGCGACTCCCATTGGCTAAACGAGACGAAGCGGAAGAGATTATTAGAGACATGAGAAAACAAGGTGTCATCGAGCCATCGAATAGTCCTTGGTCATCACCGATAGTGCTTGTAAAGAAGAAGGATGGCTCCACAAGATTTTGCGTTGACTACCGTCTGTTAAATTCGGTCACCAAGAAAGATAGCTATCAACTGCCAAGAATAGACGACACCTTGGACACTTTATCTGGAGCCCAATGGTTTTCCACACTCGATCTAAAGAGTGGTTATTGGCAAGTGGGGATGGAATCGACAGACCGAGAGAAGACAGCGTTTTCTATAGGCTCTGGACTTTGGCAATTCACAGTAATGCCTTTCGGATTGTGTAATGCCCCCGCGACGTTTGAGAGACTTATGGAAGCAGTTCTAAGGGGACTAACGTGGCAGACATGTCTGGTATATTTGGATGATGTAATTGTCGTAGGAAAAACTTTTGAAGAACACCTAAAGAACCTGAGAGAGGTGTTTGGACGATTACGAGAGGCCAATTTAAAACTAAGTCCCAAGAAATGCTTTATGTTCCAAAAAGAAGTTAAATATTTGGGGCACATCGTATCTCGTGATGGTGTTACAGCTGACCCAGAGAAGATTATAGCGATTCAAGAGTGGCCGATTCCTGAGAACAAGCACGAGATTCGAAGTTTCCTCGGTTTGTGCACCTATTATAGACGATTCGTGAAAGGATTTGCCAACATTGCCAAACCATTAATAAAGTTGACAGAAGAGGGCAATGAGTACGAATGGAGTGAAGACTGTCAAAGAGCTTTCGAACATCTCCGGCAGGCTCTTACTAGCGCACCTATCCTTGGCTACCCCAGAAATGAAGGAAAGTTTGTGCTAGATACCGATGCCAGTAACACCGCCATTGGAGCTGTTCTCTCTCAATTGCAAGACGGACAGGAAAGAGTCATTGCCTATTTCAGCAAAGTACTGTCGAAACCCGAGAGGAATTATTGTGTGACTAGGCGAGAGCTCCTGGGTGTGGTAAAGGCATGCGAACATTTCCATAAGTACCTTTACGGCCGCAAGTTCCTGATAAGGACAGATCATGCAGCGCTAAAGTGGCTCTTGCAGTTCCGAAACCCAGAAGGACAGGTGGCAAGATGGTTAGAACGTCTTCAGGAATATGACTACGACATTGAACACAGGGCTGGAAAAGTTCACAATAATGCAGACGCTTTGTCAAGAAGACCGTGCAAGGACAACTGCACACATTGTTCTAAAATAGAAGACAAGATTGGCCATCTGCGGCGAACAACTGTAGAGAGTGAGGAATGGAAGCCAAGCGAAATCAAAACGGCCCAAGAAAACGACCCAAGTTTAAAAACTGTTCTGAATTGGATACGCCACGGACAAAGACCAGACTGGCAAGACATTAGTGCCACAAGTCCTGAAGTAAAGAGTTATTGGGGCCAATGGAATAGCCTGACTCTGAAAGACAACCTGTTGTATAGGACCCTTGAAAGTGAAGATGGCACCGAATCGACGCTGCAATTAGTAGTACCTAGAAGCAAAGTGTCGGAAGTATTGCGAAAATTGCATGACGGCGCTTCCGGAGGACACTTTGGTATTACGAAAACGTTGCAAAGGGTACGTGAGCGATTCTATTGGGTCAACCGTAAAGAAGATGTCCGGCGATGGTGTCAAAAATGTGAGTTATGTGCTACTGGAAACGGACCAGTTTCCAAGAAGAAGGCACCCATGAGGCAGTATAACGTTGGTAGTCCGATGGAACGAGTTGCTATCGATATCGCAGGACCGTTTCCCGAGACAGATGGCGGAAATAAATATATCCTAGTGGCTATGGATTATTTCACAAAGTGGACTGAAGCTTACGCCATTCCAAACCAAGAGGCAGCAACAGTTGCAGAAGTGTTGGTAAAGGAGTTCTTTACACGTTTTGGTGTTCCTATAGAAATCCATTCAGACCAAGGAAGGAACTTTGAATCGGCTTTGTTCCAAGATGTTTGTCGATTGGTAGGAGCCAATAAAACCAGAACAACACCTTTGCATCCTCAGTCAGATGGAATGGTGGAGAGAATGAATCGAACGATGGGTAAATATCTTTCAAAGGTCGTGGCAGAACATCAGAAAAATTGGGACCAGTACCTCCACCTGTTCCTTATGGCATATCGATCAGCCGTCAACGAGACCACGGGTCAGACTCCTGCCTGCCTTATGTTGGGTCGTGAACTACGCCTTCCATGTGACCTCGAGTTTGGGCGTAAACCCCATGAAGAATATGCGCAGGTGAAAATTATGTTGACCAACTAAAGGCGAAGATGAACGATATTCACGACTTGGCTAGAAGTCATATTCAGATTGCCAGCGATCGCATGAAAAATCAATACAACCTCCGCTCGGTCAATGAAACTTTTGAAGCTGGAGATCTGGTATGGCTGCACAATCCACAGAGACGAAGGGGTCTTTCTCCCAAGCTACAAAGACAATGGGAAGGTCCGTATGAGGTGATCAAGAAAATAAATGACGTGATATATCGTATCAGAATGAACCACCGAAAACCGAAAGTTGTCCACATTAATCGACTCGCACGATATGCCGGATCCAACAACAACGAAGAAGTTAGAGGTATTCGAGAAGAGGAACGCAGCTTTGGGATCGAGCCAAACTTTAACGATTTTATGTCAAATTACGCCCAGCGGAAGAAAGCTCGATTTGGCGTTACTCAGGAAATTTGTCAAAATATTTTTGAGCTTCCGATTAACGTTTCCATCGCCCATTGTGTCGCCGAAGACCTTCGCATGGGTAGAGGTATAGCTTCCGTATTCCGGAAAAGATTTGGAAGAATGGACGAGTTGTTAAAGCAAAGACCACGAGTGGGTAAAGTACTGCGCTTGGAAGATAGTCAACGCTCTTTGTTCTACTTGGTTTCAAAGGAAACGTCAGAAGGCAAACCCACCTATGAAAACCTCTGGTCTGCTTTAAAAAGCTTAAAGAAACTCATGGCATACTATGACATAAATAGCTTGGCGATCCCGAAGATTGGCTGTGGTTTAGATGGGTTGGACTGGAAAATAGTGCGAACCATGATCGAAGTGATTTTTAGAAACACTAGCGTTCGAATTACAGTATGCTGCTTCAACCCACAGGGGACGACCCTCCGCAAAACTGTGGACTGTTACTTTTTCAAGAAAGGTGTTTGTCGAGCAGGCTCTGACTGCAGATTCCGACACGAGGCATTAAAAAGTAATACTAACGCAGTTTCTGAACGAGACGTCCAGAATTAAGAAGGGGGCAGTGTAACGGAAATGCTCCAGAATTCTCTGGAATTTTCTACGCGTATTCGAGAATGTACTGGACTTACATTGCTTGCGTGTATAAATGGTTGCGGACCGAACATCGCGGCAGTCTACTATCGAACGAGATCGAGCACGGAAATATAAATTGCGAAGTGTGTGTGATATAATAATCGATATAAATTGTACGGTTTTTATAGTGTTTTAGTTTTGTTTAATAAATCTTGATATAAATCGAACCCGAATTTATAAATAACGTTACAGTACTTTGTCTCCAACGAGATGCATAATTTCATGGGGGGGTTTAAAAATTTGCCCCTGCTTGGATTCAGACCCACGAACGATTTACGTTTTCTCCGCGATTCACAAAACTTTTGAGGTCAATTGTCCCTTTTATCCTATTTTGCAGTGGGAGGGGGTGGTTAAGAAATACGAATGTCTTGAGAATTTTTTGAGGGCGTATTTCCTAAATGGCTTAGCAAAAAAAATTTGTGTTACTCCCTCTAATAACAATTTTGATTACTCGTACATCCTAAATACCTACTTTTGAGTGATTTTAAAGAAGATAAGGCAAATTAAAAAAACTGTTTAAGGAAATATGGGACCAAACTCCATATTTACCTCTTACGAGAGATATGAATGTAAATGTTACTGATATTTATATATTTAAGTTGTTATTACTTATTATTAGTGTGATATTTGCTGTAACAGTTTCCTAGCTATATAATGATTCGTCAGAACCAGAACCAGAGACAATGAATGAATAACAAAAAAATTACACCAATGTTTCCAAATTAAATTTGGTTTTGTCTCGGGTATTGTATACTATTTCATGTTCCTATCTTACATTCCATACTCTCTATACTTCCATTAAACACAACTCGATTTGCTTATTTATCTCACGGAAAGCTTCTACAAAGATCACCAACAATATCGAGAATTCCCGAATACGCGCGAAGTCGGTATATCGCGCTTCTCGGGAAGAACGTGTCACATTCGCTTTTGTTCCTTATCGTCTGAGACTAATCTTTTATACACGCCTTGATGGCGGCTGCTGGCGCCCCGACGCCTGGGATACTCGATGCACTACCAACTTTCAAATTACTCATCTACTTTATGTAATATGTCTTCAAAGGATAATATGACCATAGATTCTATGAATTATGTATGAATTTACTACGAGAATTCATACATTGTAGTTGTCAAGTTTTATTAAAAATTTTGTAGGTTTTTTTGACAATTGATTAAACACACATACAGTTTGAGGAACGTGTGTTTCAAGTTAAACAAAGGGCGCAATATTCTCGCCCAAATTCGTGCCGCGAACAAGTTTTAATAGAAGTTCAGTGTAACTACACGCTTTTGGACGGTTATAATAAGCAAAAGTTGAGAAGAAAAATAAAATGGATAAAAATATTATATTTCCCGAGGACGTAAGGTCGAATGAGAACTTTCAAAGTTTCGTCTACTGTGAAATTGCTTCTTCCGCCACAATTACATATCACGACCATTATTTTCTGAAAGTAGTTTGCGCAATTGCACCGATTTGGAAATTTTCAAATTTCGTTGCATTTAACGAGTATATAATGACCTAATGGCACGAAGTTTTTGTCACAAACGTCGGCAATACTCTCAAGCAACAATTATTTCAATTACGTAAACATTTCTAGTTTGTGTAAAAAAATTAAATGTAAAACTTCTCAGGAAAGGCAAAGTCAAAACCAGTGTGGATATCACACCGTTATTGATGTATTAATAGAGAAACTTTGGACAACGCAGATTCGACCTTTATCTAAATGCTAGAACAAGGGGTCTGTATATGTGGAAAAATTAAACCCCGGGGATACAGAATACACATTACTTTAGAAACACGAAACAGACTATTTATCGCCATGGGACAAGTTCGTCAGTGCCAAACTATGAAATTGTTTTGGTTGAATCCATAAAGTTACATAATATTCAGTGATATTTATTAAGATTTACGTGTATCATTTCTCCTTATGTCTACTTTTAAATGACCAAATCTCTTCCGAAACGCGCCTAATTTTATGCAACCAAAACTTCTTAAAACAAATAAAGATCTGACTGTCATATTAATTAATTTGAATATTGCCGCTTTGGTTTCCGTATTTTTATTTTCGTCTGCGATGCATTCAGCTGATATCAATTGGTCTAGTGTCGGTAACAGTTTAAGGATC
This sequence comes from Photinus pyralis, assembly GCF_008802855.1. Lineage (NCBI taxonomy): Eukaryota > Metazoa > Arthropoda > Insecta > Coleoptera > Lampyridae > Photinus > Photinus pyralis. Next base: position 42,942,010 of record NW_022170596.1, on the reverse strand, counting down.
GTAAGAGATTTATTTTCTGTGAAGTCAAAGCAACAATAGTCAAATTAGTTCATATGACAGCCAGATCTTTATTTGATTTAAGAAGTTATTTTGGTTGCATAAAATTAGACGCCCTTCAGAAGAATAAAAGTAGACATAGGGAAAAACAATACACCTAAATCCCTATGTCTACTTCTCAATGGATAATAATAATTAATGCGTTGTACTGGTAATCTACTAATCTTACGACAACCAATCGTTCACTTTTTGTTCGCACGTAAACGGTAATTGCATATCCAATGAAGTAATTAACTAGCGTCGTACAGGCCTTTGTGAAACCCTACCCAACTCACTTGAACAATCGTACCGCGTAAATGATACATCGGATAGGGTCTTAGAAATCGTTGTACGCCGAATTCGTTTTGATCAAGCAGTTAATTAAAGAATATACCATTCTGATTAGAAATCAAGCACCGTCTCGCGTTTATGTAGAGATACAAATTTGAGTCTTGTCCAATTAGATTCCAATTAAGCGCTTTCGAAAGCACATTTTAATTATCTAATAGAATTTAATTTGTCCATTGTGAAGTTGGCCGAACTAATTCGTTTCATTTAATGACACAGTTTATTTCAATGGCTCGTAATTGGATCAGCAGAAATTAAAATTAAAACTTTGATTGAATTTTTATGCATGTTTCCGAGATCTCAACAATCTTTTCTTTGATACCTTCCTTTAAATATTAAATCGGTAATTGCCACATGAGTCGTTTATATCTGAGACCGTTTGGCAAAATCTTAGAAGATGCAAGAAGAGTAAACACTCAAGGAGCTGACGGAGTTTACTGGCAAAATTAATGTAGCCATTATCCATTAATAATAATGAATTTCTGAGGATAGATAAATTAAAATAAAGATGTCATTGCCATCCTGTCATTCTCAAGCTCAAGTCTTTTTTATCCAATTAGATTTATATTCTCAATCTCCCTGTTTCCTAAGAAGTTATTTTGCAGCTAAAAACAGGACAGATCCGCTCAAGAGGATTTTTATTTCAACAATAATTGTTGAACGCTGCTGTTATTTCAGCCAGAACGGAATATACAGCAGTACTATTTAGTGTACGAGTAAATACCGATTAAATGTGCATTCAATTTTTTGTTATACCTTTAGGATTATAATACCCGTACTGGCTACCTCCCATGTAAATGTGACTATCCAGTACAGGGGATATTGAAGTCTGGTACCTAATTAGGCACTGCAGTATTATTTAGCACTTTTTAAGTACAAAATATAAATGCAATCAGTTTGTGGTACCTTTATAAAAATGCTTGTACTGGAAGTTAATTAATTTATTTGTCGATCTTCTGTAGTTTTATTCATATATACCCGGTGATCCAAAATGACTGCGGTCAGTTTGAATTTCCCACACAACTAAACATTTATAAATTTGGTAACATACCAAATGTCATTTATTTAAAAGCAGTGGTGAATCAATTTTACGGATTCAATAATCACAATCAGTAAATTAATTTACATAACAAGCCCAGTTGCACGCCCCGGTTCATGTATTCAAATATTTACTGTAATTTTGCCCGAGGGACGGTCACGCTAATTAAATGATCACCGTAAAGTTCTTTTCAGTTTTTCACGTGTGATAGTTCAGACTATCAACCTATTCTCATAAATGAATCCATGCTTCGTCTTCGAAACTACATTATATAATATAATAAAATAGAGGAGTTAACAAAGCTTGCTTGAAGAAATTACCCCGCACGCAAGCGTTCGACAATTAAAAGGAGAAAACTTAAAATTGCTTAGTTTTTTTTTTCTTTTTTAATAATCCTATTAATCTGATCGTTCAAATGTTTGTGATAAACAAGGCGCACTTAACTCTCCACACAAACGCTGACAGCTTCTGAAATTCACTTTTCACACAAATCTAGACGAATAAATAATAAATTTGAATTTGAACTTGAAGAATAAAATGACGAATTGCCGGTGGCTGTTCAGACGGTACGAAACTTAACTTTTAATAACAAGAGAACCTTTACAGAAGGGCTCGCGACGCACTAACTGCTTACTTTTTCAACTAAATAATAATATAACGCAAAGAAAAGTACACGCTATCCAACCGTCGTGAACCTTTCGTTGATTCCAATATTTAACGAAACACCACTTCTGTATTCATATAATTTTTGCTAGAACCTTTGAATCTCTCCTTAATTGTTGACAGAACACTATACCTATTTACTCTGATAGCAAAATCAATGCACAGAGAACTGTACTTCAAAAATATTCGTATACGACTACCCCAAACCGTTACAAAATCTTCATCTTTGTATATATGTTACCGGCAAACTGCGAAATCCTATATACCTGTAGATATATATGTATGTGTTCTCTTTTAACCTGCTGGTTGCCATCTCATTTGCTCTCGCACGGACACGTTTTTCGCTCTAACAAATTGTTAGAATTAGAAATAAAGGGCTGCCAGAAGTGACTTTTGAAATGACAACCTAAAATTGATCACTGGCTCTTGGTCTAGTAATTTTGGTTTTCAAGCTTTGCTACCAAAACGAAGCTACGAAGACCATGCGTCGATGCAGCCCTTATAGAGTTTGGTAGCCATTGGCTGAACCACGATCTTTGATTTTGAGTGTTGATCTCCCCCATAACTCGAAAATAATAAAACCACAAAATTTGTTGATATAACTGGTCCAACTTTACGCGCGTATTTGTTCGGAATTGTGTATTATACCTAAATCTGTGATTATACGCAGCAGCTATATATATTTTAATTTATGATCTCAATGACATTAATTTATTTCCATTAAATTACAGTACAGTTTTATCCTCGATTGATTTCGACCAAATCTACAATATTCGTTTACTTTATCGCACCAATTTACTTTTGTGTATCAACTTTCAATTACCACAAAGCTCGTTTTATATTTACGATCCAAAAAATTAATAATTCCTATTTATGAACATCGTCGAGTGCAACCTACGTGTACACGTTTAATTTCTTCGTTGTTATATCAAACATAAAACAAAGAATTCTTTACGGCCTTTTTAATCCAGCAGTAGTAAAACTAATCACCGATTCAATAGTATGCTGTTTAAAATAATACCATTTTTTCAGACATGATTCAGACACATTACTTTTGACAGTGAGTGCTCATCGTGTATTTCTGTCGCATACCGGTCAATGTTACCTACCAACACAATTATTTCGCCTAGTAACCGTGACATTGATAATTTCCGACCGCAATTTAACGAAAGCATTAAATTAGCTTTTGCTAAAGTCAATTAATTTTATTTAAATAAAAAATGAAGCAAAATTAATCAATATAGAGCACCTACAAAAGTGAGAATATACACGTGCTGAGCCGCCGTTTGGATAATTTAAAAATCAGTTAGAAATGCGATGATGAGTTATTAAAATATTTGCTCACCTTGTTTACACAAACTAATGCTAGCATGACTAATTATCGTAATGTTTATTTAATAAAATATTCTTTTACTAGAAATGGAATCTTCACCTAGTTACGGTTACAAAATTAATTCCGAGAACGTATCTACGTAACTCTTTTTACCAATTATTGCCACTAGAGAATGAGATAAACTAAATTTTACAATTTTGGAAGCAAACGGTCTATGTGTTTAAATTAGAGAATCTAAAAATAAATCGTAAATTTGCATAATCCATTTTTCCTACGTTGCATTATAGTAATAAATTTCCATTATATATGCACACGTTCATAGATACCGACTTTATAATTACTAAATTTAATTACAAAGTACAACAACGGCTACCTTTTAACTCCGCATTATTGTATACAAATCTCTTTAGTTTTCCCACACTTAAATTTTCATATGCAAGCAACCCTGAGAAAAAAAATAAATACAAACTAATAACGCGTATATGAACACACACAACCCGTTTACAAAACGGACAATTCAAAAAATGAACAATTCAAAAAATATCGAGAAAAATAAGTACTCACTGGTATGACTAATCTGATTTAATGATTTAATTGACACTCTCAAAACTAGACAATGACGTTGTCCTTTTAACCGCGGAACCGCATATGTAAGTCACTTCTTTAAACAACGAAACCTTGCGCGTCTAACTGTGACATTGCGCATTCTCGAAACTCAGCTTCATGGCCCGTATTGATAAACCCCTGCATTCGTTATCTTTCACGTGGCGTTGTTAGTAAACAAGGCCAATTAATTTGCCCGATAACGCCTTTACAAAAAGGGATGGCCAGATAAAACTTACGTCGAAATTACTATTAAATATTTCCTTATTTATGAATTCTAAAATGTATAATACTCACAAGTACAACAAATATAATAACGCACTTAAACTATTTCTAAATTTACAATAAGAAAACTGACAATTTAACAAATTATCCAATTCTGTGTCTTTTTGGAAATTCCCCCCCCCCCCTCAAGTTCCTATCCAATAAATTAAAATATTTTACATACCGGATGTTCCGAGACCGCTATTTCCAAGGTGTAGACCGAAATTACGTTAACAACACGTAAATATGACATGGTGGCTCGCTCTCATCTTCGGCGTTAGAGAAACGACCCCCCCCCCTCTCTCCTGGTAAGATATGATCAACAAATTTTGGATTCAGAGAAGCTCGCGTTCAAAGGTGACATTAAAAATGAACTACTGTTACAGTGGCTAAGTACAAGTATATTCTTAATTGTTAATTTAAATTTACGAACTTTGAATAGATTTTGGCGCGATAAATTACGAGTGCGCGCATCCGTGATTTAACATTGACGAAGACAGGCCAGTCTACTTTTCCTGCCGCCTGTCACTTTACTGGCCGCACCTGTCACTTTACCGGCCGCATCTGTCACTTTTCCAGCCGCGCCTGTCACATTGCTAAATGTCTATAATGACCCCTGTCATCATTGACAGATTGGCATTTATCAAAAGTTCTATATGAAAATTGAAATTTTATATTAAAATACGATTTCGGGTAAAATTTAATACAAAACTCGTCAGTAAAATTACATTATTTGACTCGGAAACTAAAGTACTCGGCCCCAAAGGGGCCTTGTACTTCAATATTTCCTCGCCAGTAATGTGTAATTTTCCTGACTTTTATGTAAATAACTATTACATTTCATATGTACTTAAACAGAATTACGTTTGCGTTTCTCTGAATAATTCGTTATATCGTTTGCGTGTAATTTATAGTTGAATTTTGCTATAGCATATCCATTCAAATTTTAGAGATTTTTTCATTTACGATTGGAAATTTATATTGAATTGTTTACTTGTAACCTATAACGTTTGCATCATAAGTAAAGCATTTGCATTTGATAGTATTTATTGATTTGAAGATATAATTCAGGTAACGTATCGATTTTGATAGGATATTCAAATTGGCGCTTTATCTAAGCACAACGTTCCCAAATTTTATTGTCATAAATAAAATTAAGCCTTGTATATACCAACATCACAATATTTCTTACTACAGAAATACATAACAGATATTTATATAGGCAAGCAAAAAAGGTAAGTTAATGCAACGAGTAAATAACATAAGGACGTCAACGAGTCAGTAAGAGAAATCAACATCATTGGCCAGAGAGTAACTATGGATACTCTTTGCCTATACTTCATACTCCATACATCATATTTACGGACACCCTGTATGTTAAAAGACATACAGAATATGTTCCGATTAGTTACTGAATAAAAAGAATAAGAAAAACATGTGAGGACAAAGCGCGAATTCGCCCGGCCATCTTATGTACTTAGTTACAATCGGGATTACAATTGTAAATTCGTAAACATCGTGTATCATTTGTGTTTTTTCCATTCTTATTTTTTTGTATTTTTTGGATGATTTTCGCCTTTTTTTTTTAATTTCTATCGTTTAACCATTGGTTTAACCTTAATTGCTTTAATTTTTACGATAATTAATTTGTGGTACTAAGTTTATTTTACATATTTGTTCATTTGTTTATTACTGTTTATGTTGATAGTAGCGAATTGCTTTGGATTGGTCGAATATACCCTAACCCTGTATGCAGTGAAAAGACCAACTGAGAGATGTGAGCAACTTAAAAAAAACAGCACGTTAGGAGGTCCAGCTATGGATGATCTCGTTAATGCCTGTGTCGACTGGTACTTCCAGAACGAGGAAGCCGTTCCTTAACCGAGGGGTCGTATCCTGCTGATAGTAGGTAACCCCTTAGTTCCGCTATGCCCAGCAGTTGTCAAAACTAATAAATTTTAGATCTGTCAATTGTTATGGCAACTTTGATTTTCATAAACTATGCGTCGTGTTCCCGACGCTGCATTTCTATTGGTCGTAAACTTGCATCCTAATGAAAATCTGTATCGAAATGACTATCACTTAAACACAGGTAGCAAATGTAAGTATAGGAGTAGAAAAATATTGTTTTACTTGAGATTAATCTATTATGCATACCTACTAGTTAGGCAACTTACATTACATACCGGCTGAAATTTTGCACGCCATCTTAGGCCTTTTACACAATATAGACACCGTGATTTTTCCAGTCAACCCACAAATTAACTGACAGATTACATGGCTTTCTCGTTTTTCACATATACGATACCAACCACTATTCGAGCGTCATTAAGATTTCATCGGTAGGCGGTCGACACACTAAACCAAAACCGCTCTCATTTCTATTTAATTAGGGGAGGATATTTTATCTAAATTACGCCTCTTCGTTTTGGAAATTCTTTCCAACGCGTTTCAATTACCACCATTTTTCACATTGGTCTAAAACGCAATCCAACGAAAGTTACTATAATTTGAACAAACAAGTCACGAACGTGCTCGAGCATGTCGGCGTCGCGGTCAAAGCGTACGTTAATTTACTAATGACATGTCCATATAGGAAAGGAAGGTATGCATGAATATTTCCAGTTCAAGTAATTATGCTGAATAAAAATATACGGCAGTCACGTGTCTCATCGACTCGCGTAACCGATGGATTTGATTTCATGTGAAGGTTGCCAATCTAAAAGAAACGCGAGGGTTGTGTAAGCTTAATTGCACCCTCATCGAACGCCGTTAAATGAATCTTGAAATCAGTCTTTCTCCCCTTAATTAAATTCATTACCTGGCGAAACCCGCACGTGCGGGAACCAAACGTGAAATGGGAAACTAGTCCCCGTTTGGGCGAAACAATATGCGCGCCGGCTTCTATGGAATATTCATTTTATGTGCAGAAATGAAACAAAAGTTAAGGTACCCGGGTAGTATTGTCTTTAAACGTATGATAAGAGATATAATTTCCGAGATACATCTGTCGACTTAATTCAATTGCGGGGTTGTTGAATAACTCATTTATTTAGCGGTTACATTTGTGGATATCTGGAATTTTGCTGCGATGCCAGTACATAGACGCAAAGAGAATTTTTGTTTAATATTTAGGTCCTAATAAATACACGAGGCATGGATAACTCAAATAACATCCGCTATTCCCTAAACATCTCATTTTATAAAAGGTTTGCATGCGAAGAAATATTAGTTGATATTTGCATATATGGCATTAGTTTGCGTACGCCACTGACGTGGAAGTAAAAGTCAGATTTGGCCAAATGTCAACCCGTTCCCTTAATAATAATGACCGAAATTGAAAAAGTAAAAAAAAAATTCGAAAAACCTGGATAATTTTGCCAATCCGCCTCAGATATAAACCGCTCAAGTCGTATTTATTAATTTAATACACAGGGTGAACATTTTGTTAAAAAAAGATTTTCATGGTATCCAAAATCATAAAAAGTTTGCTACCAATCTACGTACTTTAAATTTGTCAGTGACGTACTTCTGCATGGTTAAAGTGCGCATTTTTTTTTAGATAACAACCACTAGTTTTCATTACGCATTCTTAAAGAGTACACTTTTTGAATCTAACAGTATAAAACATATTCAAACTAGTAAAATAATAAAATTAATTAACCAACTATTTTGCTTAATTGAGTTGTTCTGTTAAATTTGATCATGTCATATAACACGTTTTTTATGCTGCTAGATGCAAAAAAGTATACTCTTCAATAATATGTTTTGGAACTTAGTGGTTCCATTAAAAAAACAATAAGCCCCCCTTGACCATGCAGACGCCACTGATCACAAATTTAAAGTACGTAGCTTTTTCAAAAAAACAATCGTTTTGAAGGTATTGTCAATGTTCCAGACCAAATTTTCTCCCTGTATAAGAAAATGGTATATAAAAGAAGGTTTGGAAAATTTTCAGCCGATTTTGAGATCAGTGGGGACATACATAGCGATCGCTATGGCCCATTTCACCATTTTACAATAACCTTTTGGCCCCATAGTCTAGCAGTTGGAAAAACCTTTATTATATCCGTAACGGTGGTGACTCGGCATAAATTTCATGAGACCTAGAGTTTCCCCAAAAATGGTACCTACACATTTATCTGGAAATGTATAATGCCTGCCAAATCTTACGTATCTGGGAATTCACAAACCCTTCAGGAAATTTACACATATTTCTGGAAATTACTACACTAATAACTAAAACAAAAAAAACAAAGGTTGCCAATTTAAAGTATCAACAAAGTTAAAAGCTTTCCGCTTGATGGATGGTGCATTAAATACTCGCATTTAATACATAAATGCAAACGATTTAAATGAGCCCGGGCGAATTTAAAATTCCGAAAAGTAAAGCAGCTTGTTCGTTACACGGTTTAAGTGCCCAATAAAATACTCGTTTAATGTTATAATTAAATTAGGATAAACATACAATTACAATATGAAACGTATACGCAATGTATCATTCTTTTTAAATATTCATTTATTTAAATGTTATCGCAAACATTAGTTCTACCAGAAAGCTAACGTTATAAAACAGCTTGAATAGGAATTAATATTAATGCCCAGTTCTTATATTTATTTAAGTCACTTCTGACTTGCACAATACAAAATGGTAGGTAATTTATTGTATAATTAATAGAGGATGGTGTTCTAAGCTTTTTCGATAAACGTTTAGAGGGATTAATCAAAATAATTTCATTTGCGATGTGCAATGTAAACCTGCGTGTTCCGCAAGGATCAATGTGGGGACCACTAACATCGTGTCTAAGTCGGATGAACGGCCGCTATGGCGCCGAGACAGTTTGGCGCGGGGACATTTTCGCCAAGATACTTTGGCGCCGGAACAATTTGGCGTCGGGACACTTTGGCGCCGTAAATTTATACACCTATGTCCTGTAGAAACCTAACCGTTATTTGAAGATAGGTACATATAATTAGTAGCTTATTCCCAGCATTTAAAGATATTAATAATATCCACGACGATATCGTCCACTAGTGGTAACTTTTTCATAGGATATAGGTACAGTCGGTGGCTTATTTGCTAGCAGTCCTTTATAGTTATATTTTGTCTTAAATAGTTTAAATGTCCCCATTCTGGAACAGATCTGAATCATGCTACTGTTTTGTTTGGGCCATACCAAAAGCATAGCCAAGCATTCCATATATAGTTTAAAGTTTTTTGCCACAAAAATGGAGTGTTACAGGTGACCATAACCGGCATTTTATTCAAATAAACCAAGGGTCAAAATTTGCGTTTCTTTTTTAATTTTTTAATTCCTTTTGCAAAAACCATAATCGGTAAAACATCCTCGCGGCCCTGTCTGTTTTTGGATCTCTTTGGTGATTTTGTAAAATGTTTCCAAAATTCCTACTCCATGAGGGTGCACCCTTAAATGGGATTGTGAAAGAAAATTCTTATTTCTACAAAAAAAACTGCAGGTTTTGCAACATGAAGATAACGAAACCACAATCAGTTTTTGAAAATTCGTAGCGCGATTCTTCGTCGGGTCACAAAAATGATACAAATTTTATGAAATTTGATATGTACATTCCCTATATTTTTAAGAAAAAAACTGCCAACGCTTTTCATATAACATTTAAAAAAAACAATTACTCGCACTTATGGTGGCGCATGAGCAAATATCGAAAATAGATTAATATTACAACGTGCCTCTAGTCGTTCATTGAATACAAAAGTGAAGTAGGTACTTTTTTATGACGTATGTTTTGAGACTCGGAATAATTAAAAATTTCACCGTCTGGCAGTACCGCATCTGGAAATTTGTTTCTAAATTTAAAAAGTTAAGTTTCGTCATTTTCATATTCCCAGACAGGTACCAAATTTCGTCGAGATCGGAACTTCTTTTCGCGCTCCCATTTATAACGTGAGGTAACAATTTTGTAAAAAAAATTGCAAAATCAGAAAGGCCAAAAATATAGCAACATTCCATGTGATATGGGTGAGGAGAAAAAAATTAAGAAAGGAGTGGGGACTAACTTCCAAACGAAACCGTTGGGATCTCCAGTTTATTTGTAAGAAATATTTGTTGATATACTTAATTGTTACACCCTGTATATAAGCTAAACTACAAATATAGATGAAGACAATCAATCTATGTTTGATCATGATTAATGCACTAGGTTTGTAACGAAGCACCCGTAAAGGTAAAAGTAATGTTTTAATTTGTAGAGCCGTTTTAACCGCTGATAAGGAAACCAGCTGCCGTACCTAATTCTAAAGGTTATAATTGTTCCCGTAGTAATATACAAATTATTTTTATAGCAATCTACAGCCTTCGGCATGAGGAAACAGGGGAAAATTTTTAGTTTCCCAATGTTAAAGCGAAACGAGGATTTGGTTATTTGAGTGGGCAAATACAGGTAGCTAATCAGAACTTTAATATCTTAATTTCAAGGTGCAGACAAGCGTTTGCTTACGCATCTTGGGCATGATGTAATTCACTCATATGTAAATATTTATGTACTTATATTTTCAATATATTTCAATTTCAATTTCAAAGATGTTACAGAAACTTCGTCGCTTAAATTGGGTCTAGTGTCAAATGAAGCGCGCTTAATTAGCACGAATTTTAAGATTAGTTTTCATTCCGTTAAGTATAAGAGGGTTTGTTTTCCCGTAGCTAGTATATACCGTTAGTTAATCTGTGGTTCCGTTCCCGCTTTGGGAAATCGCTACCGTTTCCGTGTGCAGTAATTCGCCAACGACCGCCGCCAGGTGCTGGCATGATCCCTGGGATTTTCCGTTTCTCCGTGGGTTCCGAATTTCCGTTCCGAAACTGACGCCTTTGATCAGAAGCAAGGGTTGAAAGCTCCTGGTGGCGCTCCGTGCCGTTCCGCCGACCGTGGTGGTCCAGGCTGCCGCTGCTTTCGCAAGCTGCTTTGAATTTAAACCAAATGTGGCCGAACATAAAACCTAATTAAATAAAACATCCAGTTATCTGTGTTTGTAACAGAACCCTATAGACAGTTTTTTGTTTCAATACAGATAACTGTTCGCACCACTTGCAGGTTTTTCCCGAAAGTGCACATATTAATCGATCCAAGCACTTTTAAAGTAGTATTTCCGAATGCGAACTGAGCGTCAAAAAATTCCCTTACTGAAAATCGTATGCGATTCTTCTATCTTGTTTTATTTTAGTTGTTAAGCGTGACGGTTATGCTTTCTCCCAATCGTCTGATCGCTCGCCCGCTCGATGCCTGCTTGTCCACCGATTTAAAAGAGAACGGATGAATGGGTATCGACAAACAGAATATGGTAGCCTGAGATGTTACTGGTGGTGGAGTTAAAATTAGCCAATAGAATACTGATCTACTGATAGTTTTGATCATGTATCGATCGTGCATGTTGTAGTTTTAGCATATTCAAATTGATGTTTCTGTCCAAGAACAGGCCCCGCCAGGGTGCGGGCCTCCGCTAACAACTCGACGTTAACCAATACGCCGCAGGCGGCATCCAGTGAACCTAATGTGACCTTCGGTTCTCAAGATGCCTACAATAAAAGAGGTTCGTAACGAGAGAGGTCGGCTTCCAGGCTTTTAAAGGCAAGAGTAAAGCGTTTAGGGACTTCAGAAAGGACCAGTCCAAAGAGTGTTCAAGTATTACATCAGTTCAAAGTTTCTCCATTACGAAACCTGCAAATTGAGAAGCCTAAAACTTCGAAATTTCACAAAAGCTTTAAACTGCATTTTCCAAAAGCTCTCGATTTCCAAGCATATATTTGCAATTGTTGGTTTGTCAATAAAATTAGGGATGTCAGCATCCTAAATTTATCATTCATAATAACATATTATAACATCCCTTTAATGCAGCAGGAAATATGTTAGTCCCTATTGTCTGTTCCTTTTAAAGTTCAAGTTCTAATTTTTTGCATCCATCGGCTTTCGGCCAGGCCTCATTAACGTTTTACTGGAATTTTTCGAAAGAAAAAAAATTCCCCTTATGTGATGATTTTGTCCGTCTGTCCGTCGAGCCGTATCAAAAGTCTGGTTTCAGATTACGAGCTGAGTGGCAAAAAATCGCCCTACTGAAAATCGTATGCGATTCTTCGTATCTTGTTATTATTAAGTCCAAGGGCTGCACTGTATTTGCACATTTTACGTTATTTTCTCGCTTGTGTCTAGCCGCTATCTTAATTTCACATTGAAAGCACGTTCTAAACGGCTTGTAGATCAATAAAACCAATATGCAGGTACCGTGTTTAATAACAATTCAGCCCATTGCAATAATTCTTTAATTTGGGAAACATTCATTTGTTTTTCTTTCTTAATTAGGTACATAACTTTGTCCTTGATCCAAGCTGAAAACGTACCACCTACTAACAGATACATCGATAAACTTATGTAACGCAATTTTGTTACACTGTAGATTGGAACAATTGAGGCAATGGCCGTGTTTGCGTGAACAGAATCGGATAGATGGTGATTAAAAGCAAACATCAATATTGAATATCAACAGAAAATTAATCAAGCTTTTCCTGAGGGGAATTTTACAAATGTATAATCGAGATGTCAAACAAATGGACGATATGGCTGAGTGTTGGATTTCATTTTAAAATGACCAATAGATTTAACAGTTTACTACATCCCACACGTAAAACGACGAATTCGTAGAAGCCTGATTCCGCCACGCAACGGTATGAAGTAATAAGTATTTACTTCTTTAGTCACGCGAAATGGCAGCGATTACGGAGTTGGGAAGTTCGCCAATTAGTGCAGAAACTTTAGTGGCAAAAACAAATAAAAAAATTTTAGCTGCTAATTTTGTTGGGAATTTCCTCCATTATTGAGGATACAAGCGAGAGATTTTTTGTACGTCAAATTAAAATTTTCGTAACATTGCTACTTCTGCACCATTTCTTGCGAAATTAAACCATCCCTGAATGATGTGGGGACAAACTTTCGAAAGTAATCCATTAATTCAAATGTTTTGCCACATGTAAACGGGATGTGCTAACTTTTTTGTTGTTGGACATAGAAATTAGATTAAATGCGAAATGTTTTAAATTTTTATGTGTCGATTAAATTCCGTCAAATTCGGATCCAGATTGGATTTTTACGTGATTGAAGAGAGCTTATTATAATTCCAATGATGCAAGATTACCGAGTAAAATCAATTATTTTTACATTTTAATCAAGTAGATTATTATTTCATCACTAAAAGAGTAATGAAAAACTCATATAAAAATTCAATATTGCCACAAATTCCATGATTAGTAATATTTTCATATTAAGTTTTTTGCTACATCTTTTATATAATATCCGACAGGTATTTATTTTTTTTTAAATCGGTTTTTTTTCCGTTTTACTTCATTAATAAGTTTTAATCCCACCCAAACTTTCAAATTTTCTAAACGGAATGTTTAATATGGCAAGAGTTTATTCCAGTGACAACACCCCACGAGCAAACGCGATTTGAGATTAAGGACGAGGTTAATTAAATTAATTATTAACCGTTTTTAGTTTCCCAATGTTAAGCGAAAATTCCATGCAACAATGGGTATGAGCTACCAAATTTGGAAATTTCAGACCGACCATTTGAGTGAGCACAAATATCGGTCGCTAAGCAGATGTGTTGCAGTAAACCTCGTATGATTAGATTGGGTCTAGTGTCAAAAGAAGCGCGCTTAATTAACCTGAATTTCAAGATTAAATTAATCTTTTGGGAACTTCTTCGTTTTATTTACATGCTGCCGATTGTGCGCGGACTTTCCGGTTACCGAAATTCGTTGCATTTTAACTAGAAAAATACTTGTGTGAATGTAAGTTTTCAGAAAGTACTGAAAATGCGCAAAAGTGACTGATCTTACGGTCATGTTGTTTGTCATGTCATTTTCACCGTCAGTCCGTCCGTCCGCGGCCTTAACTACTCCTACAGTTTTATAGTTATTTATAGTAAAAGTGTGTTATATTACAAATAAGTCACGCGAGAAAAAAGTAAGCCCACGAGGCCGTCAGGCCGAGTGGGGTTATTTTCTCAAGTGGCTTATTTGTAATTAACACACGTGCACCATACAAAACTTTATCCAACACCTCCTCAAGCTGGTTTAAAACGTGGAAATCTTAAAACTGCGTGTTCCGCGAAAAGCTAGAGTGCATGGAATACAAAAGCAATAATTCGTTGCTATGGGGAATAATAAACAAAAAAAAATTTAGTCAGAAAATTTTCTGAATAATGGCAGATTTGCAAGAACCCCTTTTTGTTCCTGAAGAAGTAATGAAACAGGCTGAGGCAGCATGTCTTAGTTTGCTGCCAAGAAAATCTAAAGACAATTACGACAAAGAGTTCCGCCAGTTTGAAGAATGGAGGGAACAGCAAGGTCCGAATGGAGTCAACGAAGAGGTCATGCTGGCTTATTTCCACAATTACAGAAGAAAATTGGCACCTTCTTCGATGTGGACGAAATATTCCATGGTAAAAAGTACTTTGAAGGTATATAAGAATGTCGACATATCAAAATATGGAAAACTGATCAGCTATCTGAAGAATGAAGCAAGGACTCACAAACCTAAAAAGGCGAAGACTTTGGAAAGAGAACATGTAGAGAAGTTTTTGACACAGGCACCTGATAGTAAATACTTGATGATAAAGGTACCGATTCATAATTTCTTTATATATTAGCTTTATGTTCATGTGTTTTGTATTTTTCTAGGTTGCATTGGTAATGGGGATATCAGGTGCCTGTCGTTGTGATGAAATCACCAAACTGACAGTTGATGATATTGAAGATAAGGGAGGATACTTATATGTCTCCATACCCGACTCGAAGACAAATGTGTCACGAAGTTTTACTATCATGACAGAAGGATTCTCTATAAACATTCTGGAGCTGTACAGGAAATATGTTTCTTTGAGACCCAAGAACGTTCCACACCGCAGATTTTTCGTGAATTACCAGAAAGAGAAATGCACTATCCAGGCAGTTGGTATAAATACCATATCTAAGGTACCCCAGGCAGTTGCTTCCTTCTTGAACCTACCCGAAGCCCACTCATATACTGGACACAGCATGAGACGTGCGTCTGCAACTCTTCTGGCAAACGCAGGAGCCGATATAACAACACTGAAACGCCACGGTGGATGGAAATCGTCCACGGTGGCCGAAGGCTATATCCAAGATTCAGTCAACAACAAAATCGATATAGCCAAAAGGATTCAAGGAGGCGCCAAAAAAAAAAGTCGTTGATATTCCGTTAGCCTCGACTTCCTTCTCGAATGAAATGGATTGTGTTTCTGTTGAAAATTCTTCCGACATACTTCATGATTCCAACGAAACATCGAAGAAGAAAACGATTTCCTTTACTTTCAATATCAATGTGAATTTAAATTAGATTTTTGTGTTGATTTTGTCAGAATAATTAATAAAAGAATGTTCCTGTACTTTATCTTGCTAGTGAGTTATTTTACGTCCATAACTCATTAGTGGGTTATATTATACCTTACTCGTTTAATTTCGTCATGATAATGACTGGATAACATAGAGGTGTTGGGTAAAAGATGTTTAGTTCGATATTTTTGAATTCGGTAGGTTATAGCGCTGACACCGAACCACAAAAAATTGTGATAAGTTGGTAAGATGCGCATGCGCAGACTGCGCAATGTCAACTTTCTTATTTATGGAGATATTTTCTTGGAAGTTTTAACCACAGATCTAATATTTATAATGTTATAATAAATTATATTTATAGGTATTAATTAGACCCCCTTATGCCCTCGTGTGAGTTTTATTTATTTCACTCATTGATAAATGATTTTGATCGTGCGAGGCAGATCTCATCCCCTTAGATCCTCGTACTATTATAGTCTTTTTTTTTGCCGAATAATGACTGCTGGAATAAACTGCCTGATGATAAATTGACTGGCGGAGTGGCGATTATGACCGCTAACTTCACACTGGCATGCCCAACGAGGAGCTGAGCTTATTACGTAGGAAACTAATGTGAATAAATTTCTGATAATTTGTAGGTACCTAAAAGTAAAGGTAAAGCCCGACCCATCTAAAATGTTTTCCGTTTTATACACCTCTCTGTTTTACCGAAAATTGACACATAGGTACTTATTTTTAAATCGGATGTCCTGGTTGTTAGCGCAATTTGATTAAAAATCAAGTTATATTACAATATAGTAACGAAAAAGTTGTTTGAGTTGTCAAAATGAACAGAATTGAAATAGTATATTGAAAGACAAGTGTTACAATGCGACCTATTGTAATACGACTATCTTGTGGCACGAGTGGCGACGCGAAGCGTAGCCACGAGTGTCCGCAAGATAGGAGTATTACAATATAGCATTGTAACACGCGTTTTTCATACTATTTTTTCTATTTCGGTGCTTTAATTTAATTAAAAAAATCATTATCAGAAACTATAGGGAACATTAGAACTAACATGTTTTACGTTGGGAACACTTTTTATGCCGTTAAGTTTTAGGTTGGCAGCGTAGTAAGACTGACATTTTGAAGTTCAAACATGGAAGTACCCAACGAAGTACCTACTTGTACTAACTAGTAACTGCCAACTTAAGAGATGAGTTACCAAAAAAAACGACTATAATCACTGTCTTTGTACAACTGTTTTCCGAAAACAGTTGTACAAAATCATCATTGTGACACCGAAATAGAAAAACGTATTTTTTGATTTTTCTTAATTGCAAGAAGAAACACTGGTTTTTATTCATTTTTCTAATCTACGCGAAATTTGGAGTTAATCATCAAAGGCCTAAACGGAAAAGTTCTGTAATTGATAATTTTTGAAAATTTCAGTAAATGCCCCCCTTGCCGAAATAAATTCAATTTCTCACACCGATTCACCTGTCTGAAGTCTACTTCCGGTTTGCAGTTGATCTCCGTCTTAGTTGCAGATTCAATATAGTGGCGTGTTTTCTGCTTCTTTTTGCTTGATTTTGGTTCCAGTAGTTTGTATTTAGAAGAGCTTGTTTAAATGTACTATGTAACAATGTATACAATGCTAGAACCCGGGTTTTAAGTTACTCCAAGAGGATCAATTCGTATCTAAATCAACAATTTTTTTAGCGCATTTTTGCAAAAAATTTTTTTTGTAAAAAGTAGCTTTTAATCTCACTTTGGCTGGCTGGCTGGCTGGCTGGCTGGCTGGCTGGCTGGCTGGCTGGCTGGCAGCAAATGTGGGCGCGTAGAAGAACTCTTGTAGAAAGGCAACGGGTGTACGTGTATCTACAAGGCCGTGTAATTTGTAAACCTTGGGGACAGGGCTACATGATGTGGGGTTGGCGACATCTGGGCGTCATCCTCGAGCGTAGTATACTAACGTGAAGGTTTTTCAGTTTTTTCCTATCTTCTACTACAGTTTTGGTCCGATTCTTTTGAAATTGGTGTCGTCGGAAAGATGTTGTAAACGCGCACAACTCCTGCGTGGCGGAATTTTGTTTTTTGTCATAGGGGCGAAATTAACGACCTTTTGCGAGGCGGCGCGCGCGTCTTCGAGAAGTAGTCAGGCGCCTTTTACCTTCCGTTGCGAACTCACGCGGTTTAACGTTTCGTGAATCTCGAATCGCTGTCTCTCTTTCTCGTGTCGCCAATNAATGTGGTAGCCCCCGACACGATCTTCCTGATGGTGGAGTCAAATCTTCAAACGCGAATTGCGGGTGAACGGGACGTCGGAAGTGGGTACCGTAAAAGGGAATGTGGTAGCCCGCGACACGATCTCACTGATGGTGGAGTCAAATCTTCAATCGCGAATTGCGGGTGAACGGGACGTCGGAAGGGGGTACCGTCAAAGGAAATGTGGTAGCCCCCGACACGTTTTTCCTGATGGTGGAGTCAAATCTTCAAACGCGAATTGCTGGTGAACGGGACGTCGGAAGGAGGTACCGTCAAAGGAAATGTGGTAGCCCCCGACACGATCTTCCTGATGGTGGAGTCAAATCTTCAAACGCGAATTGCGGGTGAACGGAACGTCGGAAGTGGGTACCGTCAAAGGGAATGTGGTAGCCCGCGACACGATCTTCACTGATGGTGGAGTCAAATCTTCAAACGCGAATTGCGGGTGAACGGGACGTCGGAAGTGGGTACCGTAAAAGGGAATGTGGTAGCCCGCGACACGATCTTCCTGATGGTGGAGTCAAATCTTCAAACGCGAATTGCGGGTGAACGGGACGTCGGAAGTGGGTACCGTCAAAGGGAATGTGGTAGCCCGCGACACGATCTCACTGATGGTGGAGTCAAATCTTCAATCGCGAATTGCGGGTGAACGGGACGTCGGAAGGGGGTACCGTCAAAGGAAATGTGGTAGCCCCCGACACGATCTTCCTGATGGTGGAGTCAAATCTTCAAACGCGAATTGCGGGTGAACCGAACGTCGGAAGTGGGTACCGTCAAAGGGAATGTGGTAGCCCCCGACACGATCTGCCTGATGGTGGAGTCAAATCTTTAAAAGCGAATTGCGGGTGCACGAGGAAAGTGGGAAGCGGTTAGTGAATGTAGTAGCCTTCGACAAGATCTGTTATTGATGGTTGAATCGAAAGTGGCTAATAGAATACTGATCTGCCACACAAAAATGCGCTGAAGTCCCTTCGATCTCAAACGAGGACTTTGATAATTTTTTTCTTTGAAAGGGGAAACGTACAAATTTAGAAGATCATAAAACGGTATGAGTAAGAAGTGTCAAAGAACGATTTGGTAATTATTTAAACATAAAACGATGTCAGAACAACGGACTGAGCTCGTGAATATTCCTCAACATATCAAACAAGTGTAGGACATATATTGAGAAACTGAACTCGTGTACGCTTCAAGGCAAGCTTTCTGTTAGAAAACATTTCTATTATGAACTTGCCCTAAATGAGAATTTTCCACTGACATTTTGAAAGGATGTTAAAATCGTGTCTATTGAACCAGATGCGATGATAAAATCGTCTTCTTTTACTTATTTCTCGCATAGTAAAATAAATCAGACTTGTAAATTATTCGATAACCGACCATGTGAGTAATCACTACTAATCGATTCAAGTGGCGGTTAATAATTTACAACATCTGCATAATTAATTCTAATTTAATCAATTCATTAAAGTAGCAATGTTCGTAGTATAAGTTAATTTGAGTTCAATTGTTGCAATTCTGCCAATTAAGAATGGAGTAAATTGACTGATATAGGATAGTCAAGTTTACATTTCCTTATTTTTCTGGAAAATGCGGACAATGCGCTAAACTAAAAGGCAGTAATTAGGTGAACGCATTTTTGGTTTGCTCCGTATTTTTAAAAAATGTGCACACTGTAAACATTGTAACAAACGCCTATAGACATTATGAACACTTCTCGTACATTCCAGTAATATGAATGACTAAGTTGAAATGTGTTGTGGTAATGAAGTCCTGCGGCTCTTTAGCACTGATGTAGTACAGGGATACAGTTTTATCGGGTAACAAAAAAATCTTACTCCCTCGAAGCATCATAAAAAGCAAAGTGCCCATTACAATTAACATCAAAATTTATGAACTGGGTTATAACATCGCAAACGAAAATGATAAGAAAAAGGATATCGAAGTCGACATAAAAGACCTTAGTGTTACAACTTTGTGACATTAATTGTCCAGAAACGGCTCTCCCTTGCCTTACATGCTGGTAGGTAAATGTCCTACATAAGAGGATTACTTTATACTTTTTACGTTTATCTGCGGTATAAAAAAGTTTATTACTTAATTATCTTTAATCGCGTCATGTATACTTCTCATATTCACGGTAGTATTGGGAGAAATCATAAACTTCACCCACTACCCTGTTATACTTTCAAAACGAGATTAGCTCCGAGTACTGAAAGCAAATATTTACAACTGATTGTATGGGCCATTTTTGGGTTACCCACATTACTAAACGCCCACTTTGATAACCTTATTTGTACAGTTACATCATAATTTTCAGATTTCATATTGCCGATTTATCTGCGCCAGTACGTACTGCGATAAACTAACATATGACAGGCAAATAAACTAAAATTAGTAAAGAAACAATGAATGTGTTGATGTTTTCATTTCTGTTTTAGTATTTTATTTTCAGATAGTGCAAAACAATGTTATCTGCTGTTATTAATTTATTTTTGAAGCAATAAGTTATTATTAAAAGTATATATTGTGTTTTTTAATAGAAATATCTTTTATCATGCAATATAGAAAAAGTATTCTTGCAGTTGATTATTTTTCAGTATGTTCAGCATTTTAAATCATTATTTCCTCCTGATGCGTCCGATAAGGCTCACAATAGGACCAAAATGCGTTCCCAAAAATATTTTACGTTCCTAACTTTCACAATTTGTTTTCTTAAAATTTGTTAGTCGATTCTTTGATAGACAGAAAACCTACGTGATATAAATTAAATAATTAAGACAAATGGTTAAATATGAAAAATATGGCGGTGAGTAGGTATTCAATTTATGTAATATTGGGAAAAATATGAGTTTACTAAGTAGATCCGTCCACTTTAGCCCAAAACTATCGCTTCTGATGCAGGGAATATTCCGCTATAGTTGTTGTAATCTTTTTAGCCGAGAAGGACAGGGACAAGACAGCATTTGTTTCTCCCCGGGGGTTCTATCGATACAAACGCATGCCCTTTGGACTTCAGTGTCGCATTTTTATTAGTTAACAGTGTTTCTCGTCTAATTGCTAGGCAACAGATTTTCATTACCTAAACAACCCAAATTTACTCGGTAAAATACAAACCTCTTGTGCAATTATAAGTGACAAATTAACGATAAAATATCCCACGGCTATGTGTTTTATTCAAATTTCCGTGTAGTGAAATTCTAATATACCAATTTTCAACTGATCCTCTGTCATTGCCGGCGCATCTGTTTTTTAACGAGATTTGAGCGTCTATGGATCCATCATCGTTCGTTTGAGAAAAAAGTAATTACATGTTTTTTTAGAGTTTTCTGGTTTAACAACTTTTATTTAAAAATTTTTCCATTTGACAAAAAATTTAAAACAAAACTACGAAAACGTCCTAATTTGAAGTATATATTTTGATAAAATCTCATTAGGTTTCATACGGATTTGTGCGCGGATTTTTCCCCATACGTAGCTGCACCCAGCACATCAAGACCCTACATTCCAATTTTCAGTTTATCCCCTTTCGTGTGCTATGGCTGTACGCCATATGGAAACACTAAAGTCACAATATCAGAAATTAGATCTGTTGTAGAATACTCCTATTAGGGGAAATTCGCAACTGGAAATATTGATTTTTGATTATAATTGCAAACAATAAATTCCGAGAGGGCTTTATTCATAACCCACATCGCTATTTATCATGCAGTTATGACATTAACTAAACCCAAAAAATTATTATGCGCAGTACGTAAAACAAACTCGAAGTTTCCTCAGTTTTAAAAATACAAACTTTGTAAGTCCATAACTTTTCTTCGTCGTATAATGATTTAGTGTTCGAGCGGTACGTGAAGGGGTAGAATTTCATTATGCCTAATTAAGCAGTATTGGAAAATAATTAGAACTTCTGTTCATGCACATAAAGAGGTGGCTTTTGTGTACTAAAAGAGACTACATTTTTTAATCTCCATCTCTATGAACATATTCCATGTCTTAAAACGCGAAGGAAACGCGTTTCTTTCATTCTAAACGGCTTTCAAAAAAAATAATCGTAACGTTAAACGACAATGGCCTACGCCCACACTCAGTTTAGTTCTTTGTAGAAATTTAGAAAGGCTGTTTCCTTTTCAATATCTCAACATGCTAAAAGGGGATGAACGCTTCGTTCTAATGCCGTAATTTCACATTTTAATAAAAATAAATCACTTACCGAGTCCCAAATCGACCCAATGTTCCACGACGCTCCAGTTAACACTTTTTGCCACTCTGTTTTTCAGAGCTAACAACTGACACAAATCACTCGTGCACAGGTTCCTCTCTACCACGACACTTTGGAAACTACCGTCGTCGTTGTAGAACTGTAATTCCTCCTGAAAAAAAGAGAAAACGAACACATTTAGGTTGTATATTTTACAGCCAGGATGTTACCTACACGCACACAATTCGAAGTGGCTTTGTCTTAACAATAAAACTGAACAAATTATTTATTCTTTAGAAAAAACAACCAACATCCATAATCATGAATGGTTAATAAGGCACATATTCCCTAGTTTCATGCATTGGTATTTTACAAAAATTTGAGATAAATACCTTCCCGTAAAAATTTACCTCAGATCATAAACCACCTGCGTTCCAGTTCATAATGTGACACCAATCATAAGACGAGAACCAGACGGGGAGGGGGGTGCTATCAAACACAAACAAGATGCTCTCTTCAATTATTTAAATTTTTAAAATGGAGCGCCAACTTACAAAATTAAAATTATAATGCACTATTATACTATTCTTTACACTGTGAGACCAATTTTGTGCTTTGATTTTCCGAGCACATTTATTAATCTGAAAAGTATTTAGAAAATCTTTCAATCCTTGCAAGAACTTTTGAAAAATTATTCGCCTTGAACCCAAATTTCCACCCGGAAACCACTCCCGAGCATCTAATCCACTAGACAAAGCTCACCAAAACACCAAGCTGTACTGTTCCTAGAGAATATCAGAAAAATCACCCATGAATGTTTTTCTACAATCGATATCCAAAGTAGCGCAAATGCCTATTTGACAACGCAAACGTCATCTTTTTCGAGGAATGTCACTTTGTCGCTTATAAGCGACAAAATAGAAAAAACGCTCGCTTTCCCAATTATTTACTATAAATCAAATATGCATTGCTCAGAGTATCCAATGACAACGAGTAAATGACATCTTTCATTTGGGCATAAGATTAAAATGATTTGAGTGAAAAATTTAAATTTCTGGAAATATGTGAACTGATCGATTGTAGAAAAAATCTTGTGTGTAATTCGAGCGCAAATTGATTGTCGATTTCAAGAGATTGCCGCGCTCCTTCGTCGCGCGTCAACTGTCTCTTTCAATCGACAATATATCATTTTGCGCTCTTAATACACAAATAGCTATTTCTAGAGAACACTTCCCAAAAAAGCAAATGTTACTTTGCCATGCAGAAAGTGAAAATGAACGTGAATTGATGCGAGTGATTTCCGAGATAGGCCCGTGTCAATTTTTAACTAAACGTCAATGTTTCGTCCACTTTCGCATCACTCATCAGGATTCTCAATCTATTTAAATTTTTGAAAAACTCGCTGAAAAACCACCAGAACGCATTAGTTTTCGTGAAGATCACTGAAAAGGTTGACAATATAGTTAGCACTCCAGTAGTGTCAAGCCCGGCTATCCCCTCTCCCCTTTTTTCTGATGACACAGTGCTGCATTGTGATTGGCTGCGCCATTTTGTTGCGGTAAATTTGAAATTGTGCGGGAGACTTGAATTGCTGTTCCGGATGTCGGCCATTTTGATGCGGTAAA
This sequence comes from Photinus pyralis, assembly GCF_008802855.1. NCBI lineage: Eukaryota > Metazoa > Arthropoda > Insecta > Coleoptera > Lampyridae > Photinus > Photinus pyralis. The sequence continues at coordinate 42,918,267 of NW_022170596.1, read as the reverse complement.
TTTGAATTTGTGTTGGAGATTTAAATTTGCGGGAGATTTGAATTTTTGAATGTCGGCCATTTTGATGCGGTAATTTTGAATTTGCGCGGGAGATTTGAATTGTAGAATTTCCGAATGTCTGCCATTTTGTAGCGGCAAGTTTGAATTTGTGCGGGAGATTTTAATTTTTGAATTTCCGGATGTCTACCATTTTACAATGGGAAGTTTGAATTTGTGTGGACGATTGGAATTTTTTAATTACGGATGTCTGCCATTTTGTTACGGTAAATTTCAATTTAAGCGGGGAATTTGAATTTGTTACTGTCATCTTAAATATACAGGGTGTAATGATAGTTATATACGTGGTATTTGTGATCGATGTTTTTGCACGGGTGCCAATAGGTCGTTAACTGGTCGACCATTTTGTTCCGATGAGACCAAATTTAATTGCGTGTGTCTGTATATTTGAAATTAAATATATAGGGTGTAATGATAGATATACATAGGATGTTTGTGTTCGGCTTTTTGGTCCAAAATTTGCCATGGTGATTATGGCACGTAGACGGGAATGCTTTTATTTCTGTTTGTAACGTTATATTCCAGAGGGCTAGCCCAGAGGGTATTGTGAAAGCTGAAACTTTGGTATAATGACACAAAAATATGCCGATCGGTTGCAAGACGAAGCGCGTCGTCTGTTTTACAATACGACGATAACGTTAAATAATACAGGAATCAAAATTCTGCAAATACGACTTAATGTATTAAGTGATATGTGTTGTTGTGCGAGGATTTTGAAAATGAGTCGTGATCAAAGTGTGTATTTCAATTATGAGACTTCTATACGAATCATCGATTGCTTAAGACTTGTTGACAGTGTTATAAACAGAGTGTACGATAGAAACAGTTCGTATGTGAATAGCCAGGATTTACATATCGTTGTCCGTAGTGACGAACATAAATCAAATAAGTATGCTATTGTACGATCTAGTTTGTAGGTAACTTCACTCCACATTAGAACTTATCCAGAAACGAATGGAAGAAAATTGAATAGTAGACTAGTTTACTACCGTTTGCAATACGTAAAAGACAAAAATATGAATTAACAAACTACTGTCACTAGTTTAATACTATGCGTAGGTGTCTTTTTACACAAACGAGGGCAAAAAAAGTTCTTTAATTACAAATTGCTTGTCTAAATACACTTTCAATTTAACAACTGTGTATTCTTTATCGATATTTATGAATTAGATCGAATAGGAAAGGGGGATATTGCTTCATGGCCTTAGAAGTCAACATAATTTATAACATTGCTGTTTCTACTCTGAGTAGGCCTTATTCTGTGCTTCTGTTCACCCATATAGCATAGCGAGGAAGACTTTTTCAGGTCCTACTGTTTGTTCACCCAGAGCATAGGACCACAACACCTAAGTATACTGTTGGCTCATATAGCGTCGGTGCACCAGGTCATATTGTTCACCCATAGCGTAGAATCGTCTTCATTCGTGTTACAGCTGCATTAGGGCCTTCACTGTTTTAATAGCGTGACAGTCCTATCAATAAAAGTCGCTGACACGAATCTCCATATCTTCCTTCCCTCGAATCTCCGCAGAAACAGAATCGACTCAATTATCACCACGCCCCGTAACACTTCAGTCGTCCTCACCTAAGAGAAGAAACCGCCAAACCGCCAAAGTGGTGACAGTTACATACGGCCCCCCACCGCTTACATAGAGTCGTTATACCGCTGGCTGAACCGAAGCCCACGTCGAAGTTCCTGTAACCCCCTCACTACACGCTAAATAATTAAAGAATTTGCGAGTTTATTTAGAAAATCAACATTTTTGATTTCGAATAGGAAAAGTTCAACCGTTTTTACCGCAAAAGCCTTTATTCTCTATAATAATGGCATGTAACTCGTATTTCCATTTGCGAATGAAGGCAATTTAATGAATACATGAGAGGTATGAAAATTACAGAACATGGAACAAAAATAAATTGTGGGGTATTGGGGGATATGCTTCTAAAGCCTACAGGTAAATCAACTAATTAAAACTTTGGAGAAGCGCCCGTTAAGAAGTGTCAAAGTTGTCTATCAAATGATGCATCGTGTTACTATTTTCCCGATTAAATTAAATTTTACATCCCTAAATGAACGAACGCATAGGAGAGAGGGAAGTCAAAGAGCCTTATATGTAATTAACAATTCAGGCGTGAATTTGAGGATCAAGTCGGCCCGTGTGCATATTCGTAAATAGCCCCGCAGCATTTTTGTACAACTTTGCTTATCAAAAAAATTTAAGAAGACAAATCTTAAACCTGCAAATAACCTAATAACCTCAGCTGATTAGGATACGCGTTCTTTGTGAAATAAAAAAAACTGTACACGCAAAGCATCGAACCCGAGCCGCTCCATTGCCCGCCGAAAATCCATGCCACTAAACGAGCATGACACACATTCAATCATGATTAAACTGGGTCCACATTCCGAAGTAGTTGTGCTTGTGGGGAAGCATGCGCGTGTGGCGCAGTGGAGTGATATTGAACATTTTTCTTGTGTATTATCTATACAATTCGAGACATTTGCTGGTGTACTGTGGGCAGGAACTTGAATGTATCAGAAGCTGAAATAAAGCCGAGCTCAGAAAAACATCATGTCTGGAAAAGATAAAAGAAACTTGATGACCTTCAAAGGAAATTGAGGGAAACTTCAAAAGAACATGAAGGGAATTTGAGGGAAACTCGAGAAAAATTTAATGGGATATTGCGGCCATATGGGCGGGAGAACACGAAGATCTTGAGTGGCATTTGATTGTAAATTGGGGGAAGCTGAAAAAGAACGTTGCCAATGCTTAAGACGAATTTGAGGAGTAGGTACTTGACAACAAGAGTGGTTTATGTTGAAATTGAACTTATAGAGCATGAAAGACATTTGAGAACTTGAAAATGATAGGGATAGGGTTCTTTCGTTGATTGCAATAACTGAAATAATTCTGCGCTCTCTTAACACCATCTTTTCAAGTCTTTTTATTGTCTCCTGTAATGATCTTCCTCAAGAGGCCTACCAGATTTTGGATCATAATGTATGGATTCTCGGCTGAAAGTGTTTGATAGTTAAAAATTATTGCGTTTCATCATTGTCATTGTCATCGTCATTTTCATGACTAGGCAGATTCGTTCTCCTCGTTAACAGAGAAAAACTGCGTAGGGGACAATCGACCAAGTTTCAGGATGTAAATTTGGCATTTGTATCGAACATTCGACCGGAGTGCTTGCGTAAGAAGAACGGCTATCATCTACAAAGGTTGCTGATAATTATTGACCCTCATTACAATAATCTTACCCAAGTGACCAGCGAAGAAAATGTACTTGGATTTAAAGAGAAAGGTACATTCAATGTGCAAGAGTGGAAGTGACTAACTGCAACTGCAGAGATATAAAATCGATGAAATTGCCGATTACCATGCGTTGATAATCATTTCGAAACGTGCGAAAATAGACGAACTTTGTCCCAACGTCAATCTACAATGTTCCGTCACCGGGAAATGAATTTTTCATAATTAAAATATGCAAGGCGTTCTATTTGTGCGTTCAATCAACCGGCAATAACACAGTGCTCTTAATCTTATCGATAGTTTCAAAGACACTTGAACTTTTTATATTCTCTACGACGCAGTTATGAATGAAAGTGATAAAGCCCGCTACACACGACTTTTACTCGACGACCTTAAGATTAGTATAATGCCAAAAACCGTACCTCCTTCTCATTGGTTAGATCCTTATCTTCAGGTAGGAGCAAGTGGAACTCCAAAATACGCTCATCCAATCTTTCGTAATTACTCGTGCTCTCTGGACACGCGCACTTCGTCCTCGGAAATCGGCACCAATCTGAAAAAGAACGGTACAGTTAACCACACAATCATAAAATCCAATACCTAAGCGTTTAAAATTAACTACATAGGGACTATCCAGTATTTTGGATACGGCGTGCTGCACTTCATTTTTGAACGTCCGCGACGGCGAAACGCGATTTTCCATGGCCGACGCGAAGGGCGGACAGCATATATCAACAATAATGTTATGGAATTTCCGAACTAACCGAAATAAATTAACGTCATCTATTAAACTCAATCAATTAGATATGTTACTTACAAAAAATACGTCTTGATAAGTAATCGTCAAATTTCGTTTCTAATCGCGCCGACGCATTTTAAATAGGCATCAGATAATGAAAAGGTCAATTATTGGGTCACGTGCCTTTTATATCGTTCGATAAGACAAAAGTATACAATCAATCAAGGGCCAGCGAGTCCCGTCGCCAGATTGGGTGGAATGTTTTGTGGAATTTCGCATTTGGTAGTGTAGATAAACAAACATATCATGGAAATCGGGGTGAAGTTCGATATAACGAGATAATGGTGATATCGTTAAAAGAACGGGGCGCTTTTTTTACAAATAAACTGTAACCTTACATTTTAGATCAGTCGCACCGCCCTGTGCAGTAAAAATGATAGATAGACATCAGGCGTACAATACCTATTAGACCATAACTACAAAGAATGGACGAAGGAATGTACAGGCTGTTTCAAATGCGTGGCGCACCATTTGAATCTCCGTAACGGTGGAAGATACAGTCTAGGTTAAATGAGGGCAAAGATACCCCTTTTGTAACTAAAAAAATGGATTTAAAATGTTTGAAAAACCTTTGAAGATATCACGGAAAAACTGAACATGACAAATTTCGTTTCATTGTCACTAATATAAACGGTGGGAAATGGACAGTTCCTGTTCGCACCTTTTATGGGCACTTTTTTTCGGAGATTCGGAATCTGGTATCAGAATTTCACCCTAGATGTAGAAGCTGCAGGCTACTACTTAATTATATCTTATGGACACCATATTGGATTTTTATGGAATGAGATAGAGGACGAAAAAAGAAAAAGAATGAGGTACCACCCACTAATTTACAAGAAAAATTTCGATACAAATGTTTTAAAACATTTTCATTCCTCAACAAAACATCCACCAGTTATCTTGATTAATAAACATTATTTTTTATTTTATTTCTCTTTTATTATCCTCTATCTCAGTCCGTAAAAATCATCTGGCATCCATAAGAAACAAGAAAGTAGGAAACCTGTAGCTTCTACATCTAACCAGGCGTTTAAGCTAGGAAAAATGAAAACTATTTTTGACATTCAGTTTTTCGGTGCTATCTCAGTTACTTCAAGATTTTTTAAAAATTTAAATTGCGTCTTTTTAGACACAAGGAGCACGTTTCATGCCACAACCTACACTGTATGTTTCGCCGTTACGAAGATCCCAATGGTGCCACGAATTTGCACCACCATGTACTACCGGAGAAAATTAATTATTATTTTTTTACTATTTCTGGGAAAAGTCTATTCACTTAAAATCACAGATAGACAAAGAATGGATACCAATTTAAATGCCTTAGCTGTACTTAAAAGTGCCCTCTATGTAGCAGCAGTATAAACATGTCCTTTTCAAAACTGTTAATGAGGTTCAGTAAAATTACGCTTACGAATGTGCTTTAAATTATTGCAGCCACATCTAATGCATAAACCGTAAGCGTAATTTTACTAAACCATCCCTTCTGAAGTTAAATTTTTTTCTGAAAAATAATTATATGATCCACGACTAGCTCTAAATATAAATTTCTGTAACTCAATGGTTCAAATACTAATTTTCTCACTTTTCCCTTATATGTATCTGAAAATCATTTTTTTAACCTCGAGTCTAGCTTCCTAGATCGCAAACAGAAAATAGTTACGGCACTTTGAAATTCAAAACTTTACCATTTCCTTGGGAACACCCTGTATCACTAAACCCAACTTGTTCGTTATGAATGTGTAGCCCGGTTTACTCGGGTTAAAATTATTTCTCAAAGGTATTTCCTAACTTTCAAAAACAAGGTCGCTACGATTTATCAAACTGGGACTTGCTTATGGGGAACTATTGGGAAAAAAATTAATACGATGGCAACATTGACAAAAAATCAAGGTTGTGACATGTAAAAATATAAAGGGTGTTCTATTTAAAAAAACACGAAGACAAAAATAAAAGCTTAACTTTTCGTAAGAAAACCAGCGATAGATGGTAACGATAAAATGTATCGATATTGCATGCATTTTAAACTTTTATTCCGTGCAAATTTGAAAATATAGTAATAATGGAATAAAATATTGTTGTCGAAAATAAGTAGAGGGCAAAGTGTACATAATAACGTTTTCGGTTATTTTGGGCTTTAAGAATGCCCCCAGGAAAATACGATTAAAATACAACAAAAATTGCGTTTTTTTTCTGTTAAAATGTTTTATAGCCTTCTAGAGACTTCATAGAGTCTAGTTGGGATTTGGGGGAGGCACGGTAACATATCTGGCCCATGGCCTATTTGAACTGCCGTTACTTGACGGTCAAGTACTTTATGGATTCCTGAGTTGAAGATTGCCTGACAGTAACAGCATCACGTGCATTTAAAAATCAGGTCTTAGCCATTTTACGTTTGTTTTGTTACCATGTAATTACCCATTCCAAAAACGGAAAAATTACATATAATAAAACCTAATTTCTCGCTTCGTTGTGTTTATTTGTAATGCCCATTAAATTACAATCGTTCGACTGTTATTATCTCTTTATAACTGAAGAATGTTATAAATCTAATTTTAATACCACATATAATTGTACCGTTAAGTTTTATGATATATTGTGCATCGCTGACTTGACGACGATTAAATGAGCTTCACACAACAGGTGTATGGCCATAGATCAAAGAGGGTAATCCTAAACTGATCTGGCACTATAACTATTTTCATTGGCTAGAATTGTGCGATTTCTCTTTTGTTTTTAGAAAAGACTGAGATTGATTATTGTTGCCAAAATACGTCCCAAATTAATGTATTCATTTCTATAGTACTGTCGTGTTACACGATGTCCCAACGAAAATTTGTACCCCCTAAAACTCCAAAAAGTACGCACAAATATTTTTTCACGACTACTGCGGGATACTATCCAAACATGGGCAAAATCTTTCTTTACACAGTTATGCAGCAAACTTTTCACTTATTCATCAATTTGAAAAATGTGCTATTGATATTGTCCATAAATAATTATTTAAAGAGTACATCCAACCCCAATGCCAGACACTTGAATTATATTATGTCTATGGTTTAGCACTTGATTAAAGAATATATTGTGTAGCAATAGCGTAGGGGCTATGCGAAGTTGATTTGATATTGATTACCAAATAATTGAAAATTAATCATATTATCGGTTAGTTCCTTATCAATTAATCAACCTTAAAATCGAAAATTTCTGAATTCAATTTTTGTGATTTGAGATTCTTCCATTAAATCATTTAAAATCGCTTCGGGGCATACCTACATAATAAGTTTACAACCTAATAATTACATGCGATTGTCCATTAATCGATTAATTACCTCAACACCACCCGCTACATAACTAGATTCAATACCTCCTATTTAAGACTGCATCATTCAAAACTGCTTCGATGTATAACACGTTTTCTTCGTTATGTAATAATCACATTCTGTCTAGCCTCTAGCTAGACTTTTAACGTCATTTCACTCGATGTCTCATTCTTATGACGCAAGGGCAAATTTCTAGCTAGATCAATAATATGTACAACCAAGGAGCACCAATTAATCTGCACTTATATAACTTATATTCTCTTTGGTACAAAATATCATTTGTTAGCGATTTTTCCTGGGGAAAACAAATACAATATTGATCTTGGATCATATATATTCCATAGATATAGCCTATAGCTACTAAATCTATGCCAATATATGTGAGAGAGAGATCCGTCGTAGAGTTAAAATTTTGCTTTTGTTTAGTTAACGTAAATTGAATTATTGGTTCTTATCGAGTATTAATAATGGTTTTAGTATACGATTTACTTGATTAGTGTCAGACTTCAGACATTGCTATTGCCTCTTGTTTGCTTGTTCGTTGGTTTGTGTTGATATCTGTTACAGATAAGGCAGAACGCGCCCCTCTGAGCTCAAAAAGCGACCTGTAGTTCAAAGGCAATTTTTTTATATTCGTCGTTTCCTTGATATAACATTTGATTACATACTAGTTTTCAATACAATCGAATTGTAATTACTACACACCATTTGCCCAAAATGGGAGCTTCGCTGAAATTCTGCCCCACATGTCATTTTGTAATCATTAATTCAATCCTATAAAATACTTATTGCTAAATAAGCTATGGCAGATTGTATAATTAAAGGAGAATAAAAATATTTATTTCAAAATTATGGCTCCGTTGTTTTCTGCGGAAGCCCGTTTTGATTTAAATAGCTTTCCATACTACGAGTTGATCCCCTTTTTGATACAAATTGAGTTGAATTTAAACATTGACATCATTTATGAAATCACCCTCGATTGTGACCACAATTATTGTCTATGTTCTACCCTGTCAATATTTTATTTATTTAGCTTATCAAGACCAAAACAAGTATCTCTTAGCCAAGAGATTTTCTTTGTTTGAACTCTGAGCAAACTCTTTAAAACAAAACTGACCGTGACTGAATGTTCAATTACAATGTAATACAAAAGGCTTAAAATTTGCCTTTTAGCTTGAATTCTTTAAGAATGTAACGAGTGGTTTGATTTCGCGCCAAATTTCATTAAAAATTTCGAATTTCTTGTCATGATAGTGCAGGTCACCCTGTATATTTCATTATTTGTTCCGGTTAGAAATTTTGTGTTTGGGCATTTCGGTTCGCTCAAGACTATGGTCCGATAGATTTAATTTCGCTCAGATTTAATTTCGTCGTGGGAAGAGTGCAAAGCTGATTGACGTCATCATGAGTAATGCGAGTTGTTTGTCGTTAGTTTATTCAGCTTGGGCGCCGTCTGGACCGAGAAAAGGAGCGGATGTAACACCGAGCTATCAGAGATAAGGGCCCTTTCCACGTCGTCAACAGAAAACCGTGAGATCAGTTTGGTCAGCAGTTCTTGGAGGTTAATGACGAAGTTAGAGTGGGTTAAGTCTTATTTATCTGAACCAATGGGAGAAGTTCTAGCGGGAGCCATTTTTGTTTTATGGTAATTTGGGTGTGGTTTTTTCATTTCAATTCTGAAGAAGGGGATCGTTTTAGAAAAGACTCGCAGTTAGTACGTCGAGGGGTCAACACGTACTTTGAGTGATCGCGTGTTACAAGAGACTCGCGGTTGGTACGTCGAGGGGTCGACACGTACTTTGAGTGATTGCGTTTTTAGAAGAGACTCTCGGCTAGTACGTCGAGGGGTCAACACGTACTTTGAGTGATCGCGTGTTAGAAGAGACTCGCGGTTGGTACGTCGAGGGGTCGACCCGTACTTTGAGTGATTGCGTTTTTAAAAAGACTCGCGGTTAGTACTTCAAGCGGTCAACACGTACCTTGAGCGAAAGTTTTGGTACACTTGGCGGTTTGAGCCACCGGCTTATTTCGGTTGCTCCCAGTTGCGTGCTTTTTGCACCCGTTCCGAAGTGTTATTTTCTTTACGTGTTGATTTTTTGGCGAAGAAGACCCAGTTTCTAATCAGGTGATATTTGGGCGAACCCTTAAGCTCCACCCCAGTTTACTTTGGATGCAGTGAATCGCGTTAGGATACGTTGTGATTTCTCGAGGATATATAATTCAAAGTGCTGCCCTAGTCCTCAAGGCGCAGAATTTCGGGATCCGCCCCAGTTGGAATTTCCTACTAGTGCCGTAAGGTCATTTGTCGAAGGAGCGCTGCGTTTCGGAGAGATATTTTCCCCAAGAAGAGCTGGTGAAATAATACTTTGAACCATCACAGTTTCCCGTCGGATAGTGATCATAAAAGTTTGTGTTCTGCCGTACCGCTAACTCAAAAATCTGTATTCCGCAGGCGGTCAAAGTTAATAAACTGATAAAATAAAATTAAATACACTGTGCTGTGTAGAAACTTTGGCAACTAGCCGTCTCCCACTCGCCACGCGAAGGATTTCCTGGACTAAGTTTCCGTTCAAACACTAAACTTTGCTTTCGTTCCGAGGAAGGATAGGCACCGTGGATTTTTGTTTCCGGGTATTAAATTCAAGCCACCCCTTAACGAAGTCACAGAGACCTAAGTGTCGGATCACATCCACCCTGTACCAGAGGAAAGAGCAGTTCACAAGATCGGCTGTACAAATGTTGTGAAGGTTAGTCTAATTAAATTTGTAATATTCTGTGAAATTCCACTTTTTGGTAATTAAGCTACAATAAAAATTTTTGAGTTGATTGTTTAATAAAGTCCAATGAACGATTACCAAAGAGTAGGATAAATTTTTGTGTTTATTTAAATAAGTCCCAGCCCACGCTGGATTAAAAAGCTGATTACCTGTTGTTGCAATTTTCAAACTGTAGAGGATGGCCACCCCTTGAGTAAATTAGTTTCACCTGTTAGGATTTTTTAGTTAGTAGTTGTCATTGTTAAGCTAGTGTTTTTACAAGGAGAAGAGAAGAACTGCTAGATCCCTGTAAATTGATTGTATCGCTAATCTCATTTCAATATATTATCTATTTGGTTTCAATGTGCCTGTCTTTCACGAAGAACGAGGGGAAGGAAAGGGAGGAGTAGGAGTTGACGCAGGAGACTGGTAGGCGGCAGTTTAAGGTTTGTTACGCAGTTTCAAAAGAGTTAAAAGCCCACCGATTTGAGTTAGCCGGAGCATTTATTTTTATCGATTGAGCAGCCTAAGAAGAAGACGGTTTGCCTTGCCGGGCGGAACCGATGGTAATTTTCAAGTCCAGAAGGAACCCCCGTAGCAAGAACGTACCAATCAAATTTGAAAAATTTCTTAGTAAACCTTGAAAACAAAATGAAATTAGCAATAAAATCGTCCCAAACGTACACATTCATTCGTTTTATTTTGATGTAGGACATCTAGATTAATGTTATTGATGTGATTAAAAGTTGATCGAAAAGAGAAAAAAAATCTATATCAAATGCGCCATTTAAAAAAATTCAATTGTTTTTCGTTACTCATTTGTTTTCTAAAATAAAAACACCTGAATGCTGCCTTATTATGGGAAATAAAATAAACAACTTTCATATCGAAAAATTTTGTATATACATTGATATTTACCAAGATATATATGTACCTACTATATTCCATAAAAAATAAGCAAGTGGTAGCATTTTGCTTCGACATCTAGCGTGTTATGGAAATTCTGCTAACAGATTCAGATTTTCCGAAAAGAGGTGTCCAAAGACCCCCCAATTTCGACCGTTTAAGCTAGGGGAGACGAAAACGAAATTGGATATCCCAGTTATTTTCAAAGATGCGTTTTTTTAGTCACAAAAAAGAGCCACTTTGTCCCCATTTAACCTACACTGTCTCTCTCATTGTTACGAAGATCCCAGTGGTGAGCAACGAATTTCAATCACCCTGTACCGTAAAATTAATTACCTCGACCAAGTCAAACACTTCCTAAGCACCACCATGGTCAGAGTGTACTGCTCTCAAAGATGACAAGGTTAAAAATTAATTAGGAGTTACAAGCAAAAAAGCGTCCTTGGGTCGTCTAGAATTATATTCTGGTAAGTTTAGTTAATTACGTGTGATAAAGCAAGTGCAAGTAGACGTAGGTAATTATTGATGCAAAGGATAATTCAGTGTAATTTACATTTTGGGTCGAATCCGCCTTTATTATTTTCTTTCAATTAAGACTAATGTTGTAGGTTGTGCTGATTTAGTTATTTGAATAACAAAATCAGATTTAGATTAGGTGATGAATGACATGTAATTTGCGCGCGCTCCTAATTTATATACCCACTTGCCTAACTCAGACTTGAAAACAGCGCAACACGCGCCCAGTAATGATTTTAATTAATCATTACCAGGAAAACATTGCACATATTTATAATTTCGACAGAAAGTGTAGGTGAATGTTTTCAACGAACCGTTGCACCAGTTCTACGTGCCAAAACTGTTATAAATAGTTCGTAAACAACGGACAAATTTGCGATCGGACATATTTTTAGGTAATTTCCCCATAGACAAACCGTTTTCAGTAATTTATGAGGTATGAAATATTCTATTAGCTACCCCTTAGTAAGACTCTCTTATAATCCCATTTGTTTCCGTTTTTACGGACCAATGCACTCGCTCGTGCCGACCGTTTGTAGGTTTTTGAAATCGCCCTGCTTCATTGATAGTATAAGCACAGATAAAGTATATCGAACAACTCAAAACACGTCTTTTAATTACAATATTTTTTTCATTCATAATTAACACAGAAAAAAATGAATTCTGAGCAATCTGAGCTTAGAGCCGAGCATTGACATAGTCATATAGAAAAGTTTTAAACATGTCGCGGGCGGGATTGCACACATTACGTATCAACTTTCGGTATGGAACCCCAAAATCTCTTTATTCCCCAATCGGATTTATTTGTTTTTAATCCATAGCAACAGGTTAACAAATTGGCTGTGACTAGTAAGACACCAGTGGGTGTGAGGGAGCGAGAGCATAATTCTCGTTTTTAAATCGAAATCTTTAATCCAAAGTGGATTGGTAAAAGTAATTTAGGTCGGATCGCGTTGAAGCTCCAAACCACTCCATTTAAGCTTATAGGTATGTTAATACCGTACAAAATAAATGGAAAACTCCTCGCAGAACTTTTAAGTTTCGGAATTTCCACTTTCGATTTATGGTAATAGAAAACGGATAAACACATCAAATATTCAAAACAAGTACGTCGTACCGAAACACAAAATAATGAAAGAGTTTGATTGCGAATCTCACTTTTATAGTCTCCATTCATGAGTTGATAGTAATGTAAACGATAAAACGTATTACGTTCATGACGTAACGCCAGTTATTTAATGGGCCGCTTTACAAACTGTTAGATAAAATCGTTTTCGTGTATATTTTCGCATCGGCAAATTCAACAATTGCTGGGATTTAAAATTTCCCTTAATCGGCTCCATTATTTTACTTTTACAGCGCCTCTTAAAAAGCGGTGTCTTTAATTACAACTTTTAATTCTGACTCCAACTCGAACAATAAAGCACCTACTCCGAACAGATTTCAATAAATTTCATTTTCCAAAGATCAATTGATGCTTTGCGTGGACCTTATTTCGATATATCACCTCCCAGTGTCTTCCCTTTAAACTGTCGTGTTCTAGGTCTCGGTAATGTGTTGAGTGAGTATTGTTCTGGAAAGTATTGTCGATTAAATCCTTCACGACTTCAATATGTAACTGGTGTAACTCATGTACGAACCCTTTGGTTTCTACCCAAATTTAGACACTCTCAAACCACCCGTATTAAGTTAACTCCCCAGTGTTGAATATTACGTTTATTTTACATGGCATCGTTTGTTGTTGGTGATGATTTGTCGTTTATTACGGTTTGCTAGCTTTTCGCATTTTCTTTTAGTTTCCACACTAAATAGCAGTGAAGCTGAGTATAATCTTATTACTATATCGGAATATCAGACTCCTATGCTAATGTCAACGAATAGCCCAAAATAAAAGAGACAATAAATACAAAAGTAAGATAAGGTGTAAATGAAGTCAACACAAGTACTAAGATTTTCGGACCATTTCCGAGAAAAAAGAAGAATTTCCACACCGGAACACATACTAGGATTCTGTAACCGGTCCGTGTAGTTTACTAATTTCATTCTACATCAAAGAAACGATCTCAGATTAGGATTTTATAGCCGCTCCGTGCATAGTGCAACTGAATGGGAGCCAATTTTTAAAGCCGTAGAGGTATTTATGGACAATTGCTCTATGGCGTTGTAGTAGTAGTATTCTCGATTCTTGCCATTCGTTGTTGTCAGTCTCCTTATAGAATTGAACTTGAACTAGTGGCGTGTATTTATTTAATTATGACTTATTGAAGAGGATTTTATGCTCAAGCGTTATTTCATTTTGTATACTTATGTAAAGGCTCAACTTTAACCATCTAATTTTGAATCAAGTTGCTATTGGTGGACACCGAGGGCCAGTAGAATTTAAACTCGTGCCTGAAAGCCCTCAACCTATTAACGTATTGCAGTTCGTTTTGTTTTTATTATACAAGGTGTTTAAGAAAACTTGTTAGTAACTGGCGGTAATCTATTCTGAATGCGATTGGTTCATCATTTATAAATAAACTTAAATATTTCCTATCCATCCGAAGTGTGTTTTATGTTTTTGCGAATGAATGTCGTTTACCCGTTTACTTTACAAGATTGCTTCGCCTCAAACCTCATTTGCTAATATGTATTCTATTACAGTTTACTTGAAAGACAATGACAACCATTTCATAGTTTAATAAAGACTTAGTATTTATCCCTTTACCTTTTTCCGAGTGAGTTTTCTTAAGAGACCAGAAGAAGGTTTACCAATTTTTGTAATTATACCCACTGGCAGTGACGAAGAAATGCCGACAATGCGCGTCACCGTGCTGCCCATCTCACACGAATTCCCGCCGGAAAAGTTATACTTCAATGTTGCCATTTTAGATAGTGTATGGTTGGTTGCCTAAGTGTCAGGAAGCTTTCGATTATCATTACTTCAGTCGTCTAACAGTACGTGAAAATGTTAGTAAATTTAGTGAATTCAAACTCGTGCCCTTTTATAGAGTTTCATGTAGATGAACCCTTTCAGCATAAAATGAAAGTAACACTGAGTGTATAAAAGCGCTAAAATAATAAAATTTCTGAAAACACCGCCGGTTGCACCAATAATGCCATAATGCTTTGTCTAGACAGACTAGACTTCCCCACCCACCAACCCCACCGGTCAGGTGCGTTTTTAACAATCATTCGAAAGTTTTTTTTTTTATTATTCGCTTTTTCGTCCATGGTGGACAATAAGGTTTTGAGGGTCGCTGAGCTTAATCTAAAAGAGGGTGTGCTTCCGAACTATAATCCTCAAAGTTGTAAATTTATAGTGGTATTCGATTACGAACGTAACATGATTCTGTTATTACGTTAATTTAAGCAATTTAAGCCCCAAGAACGTGGTTAATTAATATCGGACCTCTAGTTTCTAACACGTTCTTGACTGGAATTTATAACGAACCCCCAAATACTGCAGATAATCGGGTGGGGTGTTTCCACGTCGAAATGTCGTCACGTTGGCCACGTGAACAAATCGATTTCAAGTTGCAGAGTGCAATAGTGCAGGCGCAGCGTGCAAAACCCGGGAATAACTTCCTGGTGTCTAGGCTAGGGCAGAATGGGAACGGAATGTGGGTCGATTGTCGAGACGGCACACTGGGCCACGGTCGCAATTAAGCTAATTGACTACATTTTATCGACACAAGTGTAATGATTGGTTGCCGTTAATTGGCCGGTATGTCACATTGTTTACTATGTTGGCAGCGGAATCTAGTTAAAATTTATTATTGATTTCATTAAAGTGTCGTAAGCGTCATCGGATACACCTTAAAAAGCTTGGCACAGTGTCAACATGCCTACATTCATACGTTTTTGTGTATTGTATTTTTGATAGCAGAGACAATGATATTTTAATAATAAAACCATAGTTTCTATTCAGCACACAACTGAATTTATTGATTCAAATTTTTAAGAAGGTTGGACGCCAATTGCTAATAAAACTCTCCAGATAAAGATAATTTATAACCAGGTTTACAACACTTCAACTCGTGAGACCCGCCCGAAGAAATGAATTGTACGTTGACAGGAGATTAGTGGTCTGGTTTCCATGAGATCTCAAGCCTACAGTCGCAAATGACATTGAGAGTTTTTCAGACTATTAAGATACCTACTCTGGATTATTTTAGATATCATTAGAATGTTTACATTTTGAATCATTCATAAATCATACATCCGATCTCTACGTTCTTAACAATTATCAGATTCTTGCGTTCCTTTAATTATGTCCAATTTGTTCTCCATTACGTATTATTCATGGTTTTATTACTTATCGGAGAACCCCCGTAACATCTAAAGCGGTTTAATAGAGGGCTCCACCTATCGATGCAATTTGTCCACGAAAATTTGACGCGCAGGGATTGTAGTCCAGTATGCAGATAATTTTGACCTGCAAAAGGTGTTGTAAAAGATTTGATTATTTTAAATGGTCCAAATAACATGGATTTGAAGAGTGCACACCAATTTTTTCCCGGCCCAACTTTTGGCAGCCAAAAAACCTCAAAATGTTTGGACTTTTTTCAGTTTTTTGCTTAAAACTCGAAAACGGTCCATATTTTATGAATAAACCTTCTTTAGTAAAAAAAGAAAACAAAACCCTGCGTCGATCAAAGGATGAACAAACAAAATCGGTCCAATAGAAAAAAGCGAACAATAAACACCTATTTTTTGCAACTTTTCTAAAACACTGAGTTAACCTTTTTAGCGCATTTTTTAAGAATTAAAAAAAATGTGCTATTGTTTGCGTTTTGTCCGTCCGTCCGGACCCACTTCTGCCGTTTCGAACTACTTCTAGGGGAATGGTCCTAGAGTCCTGGAATTTTTTGCAGTAGGTAGCCTATACCTTGAAGGTGTGCCAGATGGCCATCAAATTTCGCTGTCTAAAAGGGGGCCCCCCCCCCACGAATTATTTCCTGAGATGCTGTTTTTGAAAGTAAAACGTGCATAACTTTTACATACGACAACCAATTGGTCTCAGATTTTGCATACGCATGCCTTTATTAGTGGTGGCAAGTTAAACTTTAGAAAATGGGGGGGGGGTGTAAACATGTTCTACCCTGCATGGTATTTTAATGAAAAATTTGTTGGAAATGATTGAACTTCTATTCCCAAATGACATCGTTTGTAGTTGCGTTATCACCATAATAATTGTTAATAATAATTATATAATGATAATTATTATGATAATATAATAATAATGTTGAGGGCCCAAAACAAGAGAGGGATAAAATTAAAATTAAATTAAATTAAATAATTTCATTTCCGAAATTCCTTACCTAACAGCAATTTTAGTTAATTTTCATATAAAATTTAATGAGCTTGGTTTGATAAATAGCCCCCGAAATTTAAAACATATGTAATACCGTCGTTTTAGATGTTACACTTACTCAAACCACGTCTTTACGCAATGAGCTAATGAATTTGAATTTTCTACAGCATTTCTAATGTGCTTTACAACATCCCTAGGGGCGTCGTTTGGGGATCAAAAAAGCACCTCCTTGGGAAGGAATTTTACAGATCAGAAAGGCATGCCCGTAACCTGGGTATAGCTCAACATTCATGCAAGGTAATAATACAAGTTCAAAACAAAATTATCTGCTCCGAAAATGCGAAAAATGGAAATCCACTTTTCGATTCTTCATCTCTAAAGAAGTTTGTGATACGTTGATATATTGAATGAATTTTTGGACCAATTAAAAGCCTCTAATAAGGACCCGAATTTAACATGAATACAGAGAGAGAGAATGAAATTGCTAGTCACTCTTTTCGAACTGTTTTTAGGTATAAGGTGACACAATAACCTGGAGTTGCATGTTTCGATTTCAAGACATTTCATTTTGCGAAGGTATTTGGTTCACTCGTATCAAATTAATTCAAAATTAGTAAACTCTGCGACAATTATTATTAAAGCTAATTTTTATTAGTTTATTAGGCAAGTGCGGTTTTTGTTAAGAATGAAATTATCAACAGACTTCTAAACACCTGTTTAAAATGCCGACGCAATAGACTACACATGTGTTTCTAATTCTAGACTTGGATAGATAAGATGATTGTAATTGTCGTGTATACATTTTTGATTTGGAAAATGATTTATTGAAACTAACGGTAGTTACATATGTGTGTAGGTAAATTTCCATACACTATATTTAGTCACACTTCACCTATTGTCGAACTCCAAAATATTTTGCATTGTAAGCCCAATGTTTAAATGTAAAAATTCAAATTACTTACTGCATTTTAAGCGGTACCTAATCTGTGCTTGTCAAAATTCACCCTTAGTTTCTTGCTTTCGGTGCTAGGCACTCGCCTTCGAACCATTTGAAATTTTTTGAGACCACTCCGCACGAGATGCACTAACACGATCGAATGATTTGGTCATAAGTTATATTTTTGATGGAGGGGCGGTAACGAAAGTAGGTAGAGATTAATCACCTATGCGCTTATCTGCACATGCGGTCACTTTTATCTTTCAATAATTGTTTTTTCTATTTCGATGTGGAAACAATACCAAAACCGTACTTGATTGGCCCAGTTTGCGTGCGTTTCTAGACAGAAATGATGCTGAAAGAAATAGAAACGCATTATTTTTTTTATTTTGTTGGATTGGTACCCCTCGCTTTTTTGCTGTCAACGGTATCCGTCAAATCAAAACTAAACATAACCTGTAAAGTGTAAATAACGTACGAGGAACTTGACCGATTGTATTAATTCCGATTAATTTTGAATAGGTATATACTCCAAAGGGTAGAACTTTTTTTATTTTTACTTAGCGTAGTAAAATATGCCAGCAGTACATTCTTGCTTACTTTTTGAACTCCCTTCTCGGCCAGCCAGTTTTCAAAAATTTTGTACTCCTCGTACTTTACTTTCGATTTTACAGGCAGTAAATTTAACGTCGCTTCATTGGCAATCTCTTGGGTCTCTGGTGGGGTACAAGAGACGTGTTTGTCATCCGTATTCATCATAACTGCCGCAAAATGGAATTATGACCAAATAATTAAAAGTTTGAAGTTTGAAAATACAGGAATCAGGTTAGCCAACGTGAAAATAAATGAATTGTGTCTATTACCAACATACACTGATTACTGAATGATACCTAGTTTAAAATTACCTAACAACGCCTAAAGGCAATATTTATAATTTGTATAAAATGTGTGCATTCTTCAAATACCTGTTATTTGGACCCAAATGGGCCATTTAAAATGGTAAAATCGTTTACACCAACTTTTGCAGGAATCGACCCTTCTGACTGCTCCGCATACTGGACTATTGGGAACTTCCTTTCACTTTTCTTTCTCGTAATTTTTCCTTCGGCAGCGAAAGCCGCTAGTGTGTTAATTTTCTTAAGGTGGATTGTATATTAAATAGAGCTTTTCTATCTCTGACGATTCATCTGTATTGTGGTGACTTCGAAGATTGTTAGGTATTTCGAAATATGACAATATAATTGGGAAATTTCACACGTGGTAAGTAAACTGTCATTTTGATTAGGGGAGTTATCTTGGTGCCTTCTTTTTACAGTTCTGCAATCTGACGGCTGAACCGACGTAAATTAATTAAGTAATTCACCATCGTTACGTTGACAATCATTATTCTGTGAGCGCCCTCTCGCGAATTAAGAAGTAGGTGCAATTGGAATTTAGATATCTGTTTTATATAGTACATTTAGTTTTTCGGGTACCCCCGCTGAAAAATACCAGTCCCAGTTCGAGGGTATACCAACTAAAAGGGTGTTCTGCGCATATTATCATTGTAATTTTTTCCTTCTGTTTTGTTGTAAAGCATCTTAAAGGGATAAATACTTGAATCGTAATTGTAACTATTAACGTCATTATTTGTTTGCAATTCATTTATGTTACCCCATGATCCATTTTTGATCGCGTTAGCAAGTGTTGGTGTATGCTGTCTTCCTTCAGAAGTAGTGTAAGAGTTAATTATCGTACTTGATATCGAAACAGATTACGAGTGGGGCGAAGCCCTTCGGCCATTATTATTTATTATTAAACAAATTAATATTTATTTAAATTATTAATTATTTAATTATTAAATATTTAAAGAAAAAGTTTACCACGATTTTTTAACATCTTAGTTATACTAATCTACTTTCAAGTTACTCTGTTTTTAAATTTTATTTGTGTTTTTTTTTTCTTGTTAATTTAGATTTTAGACCATCAAAATGTTTTATTAATTTTAGTTTGCTATTAAACGGGTTAAGTGGAAGAGCACAAAGGGGCTGCATGCCTCTTAGTGAACTTCGCCTTTTGGACGCTAAGTTGTATATATAATATTGGTATTGTTTATATAGTATTATTTATGGTGTGTCCAAATAAAGTCAATATTATTATTATTATTATTAATCAACTAGATATATACCGATCCCCGTGGCTTGGGAGATTCCTTGATTGCTGTAGGACTGGATGCGAGAGGTGAGCTTACATCTTGGCGTCAACGTCTAGCTTTATTCAAGATACAGTTGTGTTATATTTTCGCGTATACTTCGCATTATCGGTGCAAATTTTTGTCCGGAATATGATTTTATTTGGTGAGAATCGTTTAGAGATTCAGTAATTCTTATTCGATCATTGTCGAAGCATGGAGTTTGAATTGGACATTTAATTTGCAAAGAGTTTTGAGTCAATTTTTATTAATAATTTTGAATGTTATTTTTGTATTTGTGGGGCTACGTTAATTTGATTTCACTATTATTTCCCTTGTATCTTCCCAGTTTTATACAGGGACAGTAAAATATTTTAAACAAACTGGGTGGCGCTCAACACTATGGTAAGTTGTAAGGAAAGACCAAAGGTAAAACGAATCGACCGCTGTGGAAGATCTCAAGCCTTTACATTTTCCAAACCTGAGCTAGCTGGGAATTTACGCGGCGGGTTTGAATTAAAGCAGTGGCCTCGTAATCCTACCGTTATAACCGCATGCGTAAAACTTTAAGCGTAAAAGACTTATGGCCGTTTGCACTGACAAATTTTAGCGGAGCTTAGCGTAAGCGTAGCTTAAAATCCATGGCAACCATTGTCTCAGGTCTCAATAATCGTTGCCATGGATTTTAAGCTACGCTTAAAGTAAGCTCCACTTAAATTTGTCGGTGCCAACGGCCTTTAAACTTCTTTATTCGGAGAATTGCCCGTAATCAATTAACGAACAAGCAAATAGCCTCACTTATTTCCCATTCTTCCCACTTTAAGGTCAAGCTACCTCCATTCATCAGTTCTATATGGTTGTTCTCCGGCGATTCTTGAAACACCGCTTCGTCGTCCGTATTGATAAACACCTGCGTCCGTTATCTCGCACATAATCGATACCATCAATATCCGATAATATCGATAATCAATGATACTTATATCATTTTTTATTGTCGATAATCGATAGTGAATTTCTTTTCGCGCAGTCCTAGTCTGGACCGTATGTACTCGGCTTTATTTCCGAGCCATGGGTTTGGGTGAGTCTCTCCGCCTGTTGTAGTGTCTTCCGGCCAATTCCTGAACTGCCGCCCAGACGTCATCCACCGTCTCGCAGTCATCTATCGTCTTCCTAATTTCCCCCCTTGTCCGAATCTTCTTGCTTGATGGCGACTTTGCACCTCCGGCACATTGAAGTTCCGTTTACTGGCAGACAGGTGCCTCATACGTTCTGGTCGATCACTAGTACCTTCTTCTCCCGAGTCAAAAGTTAAAGTTCAAGTTTTCGACAACTTTCCGGAAAGGCGGCGAGGATGAAAAGTTTGTATTTCTATCCTTCATGATATGAGAAATTTTCACGAATAGTTTTTATAAAAGAAACAGCATTGTGAAACATGCTATCTTGTTTGATCATAAGACCATAGGGCAAGCAAAAATGAAAAGAAATTAAAGGCGGATGAAAGGAAGAACGACATCTTCCCTGAAGTTATTAAATATTTCGTATATAAATTAGTAAAAAGCAATAAGGATTTCCTTAATTATCAATTATCTTATAGAATGCGCTATGATTTACATTTTGTTATACACGCAAATCGTTAATGATGTTTTTATATTTTTTATCAGGTATCAAGATATTCCGTAATGGATGCGGGTTATGCTTACCCATACTCTTGCTATGCAAATTAATACTTGGATGCTCGTATAGTAAATAGTAAACTGTTAAAAACTACTATTTGCATGAATTATTTTATAATTTAACATACATTAGTTCATTGATTCTAATCTAAATAACGCCATTTATTTGCATTACAGTAGCGGGTTACGATTTGAGAGTTCATTCTCTGAAACTTCCGATTTTACGATACAAGTTCTAGAGGGGCTCAGCTCAGGTGCCAATAGACCGACGGACAGACGCTGGAAATGGAAAAACATTTTCCAAGACACGCCTACACCATTCTGACGAATGATCTCCTGTATATATTTTTCATACACATTCCGGTTTCCTAATTGGCATCGTCCTTTAGATGAAAGGATCGATAAAATTTGACATGCTATTCTATACGTGGACACGATTGCATTATCTTAATCACAAGAAGAACGTATGAGGTAGATTCCCATCATATCAGTATGG
This sequence comes from Photinus pyralis, assembly GCF_008802855.1. NCBI lineage: Eukaryota > Metazoa > Arthropoda > Insecta > Coleoptera > Lampyridae > Photinus > Photinus pyralis. The sequence continues at coordinate 42,896,090 of NW_022170596.1, read as the reverse complement.
ATTCAGGTTCAAGTTTCTGGATAAGACAATTCCCAGGTTGCAAGATGAGCTTCGGTGATAGAATTCGAATTATTTTCTCCTTATGCGAAGGAAATCCAGTTTGTGCACTACAATCTGCCATCCATGGCATCGCAACGATCGTGTATTATATTCGATAACCGTCATTAGAGACGGTTATGAAACCGTATATGGGGCGAGAACTGCTATTGAGATATTTGGTATCAAGTTCGTACATGAATGAATTTCCTTTTATATTTTCAAAACGGATTTGCCACTGTCGGCATTTAAAGAAAAATGTACGTGTTCAATTAGATCGAAGGCTGGAAGATGTAATGAAACACTTGAAAGTATGCATAAGTGCTTCTTTCAATTACTCATTGCACTTCCGAGCACACTTAATGAGATTCCGTTTTTTTCGATAACCTTCATGCTTCAATGGCGTTGTACGTAAATTAAGTTTCACTTAATAAATCATTATGCAGATAATTGCGAGCTGAGTCTGCAGTGGAGCTTCCATTTATAAGCGGAGGGCGAGAGCTGTCAATTTTTTGTCCCATCCAAAATCCGTTAATTGGATAAACAGCTAATCGTTCCCTTTTTTCGGTGAAAGGATTCGCGAAGTGTGAATTGTTAATCTACGCATGCACACCTCAAGATCTCTAGATGTGGTACTCTTTGAACTCAAAACAAAATTAAATAACAATAAATTAAATGAGGTCTCAGTGCCGAGAGCTGGCACCTTCGGACGGTTGGACGGACGCATCTTGTTTTCATTTTCGTTTTAGTTTGTACTGAAGGTACATAATGTTAGCAATACAGCGTGCCCTCTATTCTCAATAAACCAACCCCTTACAAATTAATAAATGTTAAATTCTACTCCATGCGTTAGTATCATTGAATATTATACATCTTCAATTATAGCACATCATGTGTATTATGAAAAACGTCCAATAAAAAGCTGCAATAACTCGTATGGTGAATGTTATTGAAATGAACCATTATGGGGCCGTCGTGGTCGCAAAATGGTAATGGTTTTCAATAGTTTGTAACCGCAGTTTATTGCAGACATGCGACTCTGAAAAAAGATAATTATTTCAGAATTCTTACGAGTCAACTTGTTAATTGCATGTGCGTTTACATGAATAATGTATACCCCCTATAATTAGGTTGGGTACCGTTTAAAAGCATCTTTCCGATACGACATTTCTTAAGAAGGTATTTGAAGACAGTAACACAGTTATTAGCAAGAACGGTATAGTGTTCTTTTTACCACCCCCACGGTAGTAAGGGAACTATTTCATTGGGGTAAAAAGTGACTCCCCCCCCCCCATTTTTTTAATAGAAATACACGTTTTGAAGCGCTAGGAATCCGAATCAAACAAAATCCCGATGATGTCGATCGGTCTTTCGGTCTGTCTGTCTGTACCTTCATATTTGGTACACACATTCTTAAACATAAATGGAAGAGCTGAAAAGCTTTTGGCGAGAATCGCTAATGAGCAAGTGGCCACATTCTCATTTCCGGCTAATCGGCTGGACGGATTTGAACCAAATTTGGTACACATAACTGAGACATAAAAGGGCAGAATCGCGCATGTGCAGGTGGTATCTGTGGTAGCCACAGTTATTTTTTTTTTTTTGTCTTCGCTACAACAGCAATAATACGATCGCATTGTTCTGCTACTTTTTGGTAAAACGAGAATGGAATTTTGACCTTCGACTGATTCGCGGCTCTATGTCACGAGTGAGTCTCTTAGAATGTGAATCGCCTTCCATACAGTGAGACGTGTAAAGTATGAGCTATTAATAGAAGAGATAGGGTCATTTTGGATTTTATTCGCGAATTAATTGACGCAATTAATTTAATTCGAGGGATCAATCAAGGCCAATTAAATTGATTGGCGGTTTTTTCACACGCGAAAAATATAGATATTACGTAATAACGTATACGCGAGATTATACGTTAGCACTCGTTTTTGTACATGGAATCTACAGACTACGACTTATAGTTAAGTGACCAAATCGAAAAACGACTCGGTTTCATAGTTCTAACGACATTTTTTGAGCCATTTTGGCCACATGGTTTTTTTAGGTGTAAAAAAATGTGCTGAATCCGATTCTGGATGTTGCCAGGCCAAATTTTGCACTAGTTCACAAATACAGCACGATGGCGCCACTATCTATTGTATTGTGTAAATACTATTTAGTATATAAAATTGTTTTTCATTACGTGAGAGTTGGTTAATTCACTTCATAGCTAGCTAAAAATGAAGGAAAATATATCCTGTAGTGATATATAGGGTGTCCCAAAAAAGCTGTGAATTAATTAAATTAGGTAGTGTTTTATTAGGCCAGTAAATGAACGTGGAATACGGTGATACTGTGTAATTTTCCGCGTCTCCACCGAATCGCATGAAAATGTGGATTTAGGTTCCTCTTACCCTCTACTTCAAAGGTGAACTTGAGCCCAGGGTTGCTTTTACTTGGGGGGTGAATGCCACCCCTTCTCGGGGAGGAAAAAAGATACGTTCAAAATAAGTCCGGAAATTGATAAATTGAGTAATTCTAAGCAACTTTTGTTCTATAGAGTTTTTTCACTAAGTCAATAGTATTCGAGTTAATTGCGAGTGAAAATGTTCATTTTTCAACAAAAAAAACTACGTTTTCAGACAGTTTTTCGCAAATAACTCTAAAAGTAAGTATTGTATCGAAAAAAGTATTCTTAGCAAAAATATAGCTTATAAACAGACAAACAAAATGGTCTATATATGAAGTCTGTAGACCCACTAAAAGCAAAGTTGTAGCTCATGAAAAGTAGGTTCTCATTCGTCAAATTCCAAATCGACTACTTCAACGTGAAATAACCAAAAAATGAAGCACTTTTCGGGGAAACGTTAAGAATACTTTTTTAAAGTGTTTGCAAAAACCTTTCTTTTTGTTTTTAAGAAAAGTTCCTAGCATCAAAACTAAGTGAGTTACGCTCAAAATAAAGTTGGTCCTTTTTTTTTTGGTAAAAATAATTGAGGAAATCACCCCCTAATTAGCACTCCAATTGTAATTAAGCGTTACCGCTTTACAGTTTACTTTATTTATGTATTGTTTATATGTTCTGTAAGTTTGACCGGTGCAAAGAGCTTATTTTTGAAAAAATGTAGTTTTGAAGTAAAAAAAATTTTGAAATTTTGAAAAATTGTCATTTTTTTTCCAAATAACTATTAGTGTATTAGTTTAGTTAGTGAAAAATTGCCCACTGTAGTAAACTAAACTAATACACTAATAGTTATTTGGAAAAAAAAGACTTTTCAAAATTCTAAAATTTTTTTTTTACTTCAAAACTACATTTTTTCAAAAATAAGCACTTTGCACCGGTCAAACTTACAGATCATATAAACAATACATAAATAAAGTAAACTGTAGCGCGGTAACGCTTAATTACAATTGGGGTGCTAATTAGGGGGTGATTTCCTCAATTATTTTTACCAAAAAAAAAGGACCAACTTTATTTTGAGCGTAACTCATTTAGTTTTGATGCTAGGAACTTTTCTTAAAAACAAAAAGAAAGGTTTTTTCAAACACTTTAAAAAAGTATTCATAACTTTTCCCCGAAAAGTGCTTCATTTTTTGGTTATTTCACGTTGAAGTACTCGATTTGGAATTTGACGAATGAGAACCTACTTTTCATGAGCTACAACTTTGCTTTTACTGGGTCTACAGACTTCATATATAGACCATTTTGTTTGTCTGTTTATAAGCTATATTTTTGCTAAGAATACTTTTTTCCATACTTACTTTTAGAGTTATTTGCGAAAAACCGTCTGAAAACGTAGTTTTTTTGTTGAAAAATGAACATTTACACTCGCAATTAACTCGAATACTATTGACTTAGTGAAAAAACTGTATAGAACAAAAGTTGCTTAGAATTACTCAATTTATCAATTTCCGGACTTATTTTGAACGTATCTTTTTTCCTCCCCGAGAAGGGGTGGCCCAAGTAAAAGCAACCCTGGGCTCAAGTTCACCTTTGAAGTAGAGGGTAAGAGGAACCTAAATCCAAATTTTGAAGCAAATCCGGCGCGAAAAATTACACGGCAAAACGGTCATTTACTGGCCTATATATTTTTCTGGACAAATTTTGCTTGTTATTAAATTTTATGCTTTTTAGTAACCCTTGGTAAGTATTTAGGTTTTTTCCAACTATCAGTGTGAAAATTTATAATAAGTACCTACAATTACGTCCTAATATAAATGTCAAGTATGTCCGAAATTCACACCTGTAATTCTGGTGTTCTAAAATTTAAAACAATTAATGTGTTTTCTATTCTTAGGGTTTTTAGTTTGTATGTTATACTTTCCCTCTAGTGACCCTTCAAACCAGTGAAATAAAAGACTAAGGAAGAAGTTTATGTACGAGTATTATAATATAAGCTAGGATCCTATTAGGCTTCTCAATATGGCGAACGTTCATACACGCAAAACAAAGGACCCTTTGACAAAAAGTAGATGTCAAGAAACGGGTTTTATCTCGTTGATATCTGTTGCAAATGATATAAAATCTTTGAATGATATCAAATCTGCGGACAAAATTGAACGTATTCTCTCAGGTCAGACTGAAGAAAACTTAGTGGGTATACCATCGATCGTGCTACCAAGAGTTCACTAATAAAAGCAAAATTGCCAGACTTAAATCGTAAACAGAAAATAGAAAGGGATGTAAAATTTTCACTCAAGAAAATGAGACATATATGGTGTTACGGTAAACTCCAGGTGTAAAAACAGACAAAACTTTGTGTAATGATTTCATTTTTTGGGGTAATGTTTAGAAGTAACTTATCTAGAAAACTGTCGTTTTTCTTTTTCCATAAATCAACAGTTAAATGCAGTGTTCGCACAACAAAACCGTTACAAAACCCTTCAGTAATACCAGAGTAACCCATGTAATCCAACTCAATTTGGGACACCCTATATGTATTTCACCTACAAAACTTGCTTTTTTAGACAATTTCGATAAACCACCGATTTTAAAGAGGAAATGATCTGGATAGATTAGTACATCAAAGCGGATTCACAGACTTATACAAATTCTCGTAATATTCGCAGAGAAAAACATCAAACATATATTTATTAAAGCAATAAAAAAGACAAACTTTCCATATTCGGCCGCGCTTACAATTCGGGGGCGCTCAAACTCCCATTTCTGACATCTTAAGCCAATAAATCGACTGTATATGGTCGATTTGTTACCGTAACAACATTCCTGACTATTGAGTTCACGGTTATTCTTCTTCATAATTTTTCTTTATGGCATAAATAGTTCTTGCCCTCATTTACTATGAGGCGCATGCCTACGTGACAAATCACACGCATTTACGCACTCACTCCAAAAGAAACATGTTTTAATTTGCTACTAATAGATCACGGATTAACCGCTCTCCGTTACCTACAAATCTGCGCTATGGTCCACTTTCGAATGTAGATCGAATGCCCAGAGACATCGAAACGTGAATGATCGAAGATACTGAAACTGAAAGTAAGTGAAATTATTCCTTTCAGAAGATTTCTTATGCCACTCTGGAGTGGCAAGCGTTGATCTTGTTAAATCCGGCGTTGATAATTTGAATTTTATTCGGTTTTGCGAATCGAGAATTTTAATTGTTTTTGCACAGTTTGAACGACAGCCATTATAGTCTCACTTTCATATTTATCGCGTTCGTAAAAGTGAGCCGGAATATTCATCGAAAGTTTTCGCCTTTACAGGAAAATATCATCGCCATCTTTCCTTGTCAATGAAATTTACTTCTGTCGTTCGGAAATCGCGCGTTTTCGATTCGATTTTTCAAGCTTGAAATATTGGGAAAATCTATTTCTAGTATATTATAATTCACAGGACATTCACCAAAATGTGATATTGAAACTAACATTTTTGTCATGTTAAACATGCTCTTCTGATACATTGGAATATGACTTCTATGAAGTTTCCAGCTATAGATAATGTGACCATTCGGACATAAATATGAAAAAATATGCACACCATATAGTAAAACATTCAGGGTTGGTTATACAATACATGGTGAGATATTTGTTGAAATTATGTCTCACACATCGATTTCTATTAGAAGCCGCGCAAAGCTAATTTTGATACATGTAGGTCAATGTTGCGGCGTTAGGGATAGGGGTGGATACTTTTTATGATCGTGGTCGGAAGAGAAGGTAGGGGCGTAGTGCAGATTAAGGAACTGCAATTCGTTTTTGCGTAACTTGCGCAACTTCTACAACGCATTTTACATATTTTCTCTAAATGTTTACCTTATAGCTCGCCCTACACTTTAAATATGCAAATCTATTGCTGAAAGGCATTTCCCTTCTGCGCTCGCCTGAAACCCCAAATTAAGATTTGTAGGTTAATTTCACTGCCAAATTGCATCAGCTACTAAATTAACATGGTAATAAAAAAAAGTCGGTATCTTTGCACAATACAAAGTGCCGATAAGAATAAATTCCAAGAATACCTTAGATAACGTGGAGATTATCCTTACGTTGGTGACGCGGAATGCGTTTTTTGATAAAAATACGTGATACTGATAAGTAAACCGCGATATGGAATAATCCTAGTAATTTGTGTATGTACAGTAGGTAGTAAAGTAACTACGATAGTGTTGTTTCAGTCAATATTTGCGAACATTGCAAACATGACGATGGAAGTCTACAATTATCTTCTGATCATACCTGTACAGCTTCATTTGTAGAATTTTGCAGTTCTGGATGACTTTTTTTGTTAGATTGAGTGTTGAGCAAGAACTATAGAGCTTATTGAGGGAGGAGGGAGGCATCCAGAACTTTTAGAATGGATTTGCAAAATTTTCTATTATTCATTTATTGGATAACTTTTGCCAAAACATCTTCCCCCATGTCTACTACTTTCTCCTATTTTCTTTCTTTGTTGTGTCCATTCTGCCTCATTCTTCTCGCCCTTTTCTTTTTTCTGTGTTTTCCTTTTTCTTCTTCGTCCAGTTCTCTCTCCTTCCCAATATCCCGTCTCGCCCCATATAGTCTGCCCTCCATCTTTGATTTTCTCTCTTATTTACTTCGCTATTATTATTATTTTGTTTAAACAATCGCGTTGTATTTTGTTTGCGTTGTGTAATTTAAAAGTTTATCTCCGGTCATGCGATAAGGAGTTGTTAAATATACAAACTAGACGGTAACGAATGTTTTTTTGGAAAGACAGTCACTTTCGGTGGAAAGTTTAGATAGACGCAGATTTTATTAGGTACGTCGTTATAAAAGTGAACGTTATAAGCTGAAGCGTTGTGCATGTTTACGGAGAAGTAGTTTAAATTCTATCTATCGTGCGTTTATCGCTTAAGTGAAGCTTTTCATACGTTATACTAGTACCCGTTAAAGTGGGGTTATCCACCACCAAAAAGCCACTTTTACATTTGTAATTACAACAAAGCCAGTACCGTTTAAATCAAGAATTAAGTAAAATTAAAGAGGCGAAAATTCTGAAGCAACATCAGTTGGTGTTTTTTTTTAACTTCTTTGAAAGAAAAGGGCAATTATGGCCAGATGTTAAAGATTATTAATTTTAAGGTAATTAAAACTGTAATTAGTAGTAGTAATCGATTGTCTGTTAAATCCTGAGTGCCTTTCTTTCTTACAGCTTAAGTGATTGATTTATGTCGAATAAACTTGTATGATCCGTAAATGATTAGCTTTGTGTTTAATCGAGCTCAAATTACGACCCGCGATAAAAGAATGCTCAAGATACTGTAACGTGATTTATAAATTCGGGTTCGATTTATATCAATATTTATTAAACAAAACTAAAACACTATAAAAACCGTACAATTTATATCGACTATTTATATTGCACACTTCGCAATTTATATTTCCGCGCTCTATGTTTCATACGTACTCGATCTCGTTCGGTAGTAGACTGCCGCGATGTTCGGTCCGCAACCATTTATACACGCAAGCAATGTAAGTCCAGGAACATTCGCGTACAGTCTCGAATATTCCTACACAAATCCCACTATCGCGTGCGTAGAAAATTCCAGAGCGCCAAAGGTGACGTCATGTCTGGAGCGTTTCCGTTACAATACATTTTTCTAATCGTATCGAGAATTATGTCAGGCGATAATTAAAAATTAGTTAAATAATTCTTTGGAATTGCGGATGTGATCAAGGCTGCTGAGTTTCTCAAAATAATAAAATTAAAGTCTTATCGAGATAGTAGCGGATGCCGAACGTGCATTGGGAAATTTTATAATCCAAATTTTCGTATAAAAGGTTTTGTCAGTACCAGAGTTGAATTGAGCTAGCTGGACAGTTGTTGATGTGGGTGGTTTAGTGACCGTTTTAACAGGGTGAAATCGAAAAATTTTCTAAGATTTGACTCAAAGTTGGTATTTAATGCAACACCCTGTATAACTTAACGTCAATTTTTTTGCATTCTTTTTCCTGATTACATTGACCAACAAATAAATATCAAATCAATCAAAAAAAAGAATGCAAAAAAAGACGTTAAGATATACAGGGTATTGCATTTAAAAATTCTAAATTTGCGTTAAAACTCAGAAAAGGTGGCCCAAAGTTTTTTTGACTGTACTGGATTCTACGTAAAAATATACAGGGTGTTCATTTGAAAACTTCCCACCACGGATTTATCGAACACCACTGAATAAAACGTCAGACACTTCAAAAGATTTGTCAAGAGGGGCAACTTTTTAACCAAAAAGTACTTCACCCCCTTTCACCCTCTGTCCTCCAGGGTCTTTCGCTTAAAAATTTTGAATGACAAGCTGTATGGAGTTGTAGCTTGTTTGAAAGGTCTTTCGAAGTCCTTTATTTTGGCGTTTGATTTTTTAAATTCGGTCGATTCGTTTTCGAGAAACATACGATTGCAGCAAAAAGAAAAAATCTAGTATTCACTAGAGAACAACAAATAAGGAGCTAATACCGAAGTGCGTGTCGAAATATCTAACGTGCAGACGAAATAATATAAAAATATTAGCGAAGTTCAGATCTGGAGAAATGCTCCTCATTTCATGCAGGAAATTCAGACTAGACTAGAACGTGAAAAACGAAAATGGAATTGTAGATACGTAGAAACAACGAACAAAAGCAGGAATGCACTATTAGACGAAGAGGAAAGGGATAAGAACTAAATGAAGATTATTGACAAAGAAAAAAAGGAAAAGAAACCCGACAAGAGGGGAAGATGGGAATGAGCCAAGATGGACTCCACAAGGAAAGCGGAAGAAAGAGAAGAATAAAAGAACGGTAAAAGAAATATTTTAGGTGTGACGTTTGGTATTTTTTTGTACGGTTATGAATATGAATAAATAAAATAAATTAATGAAAATTACTACACTAATATATTCGGTTAATTTCTATAGACACGTCATATTATAAACAAGATACGAATAATCGCATACGATTTTCAGTAGTTTCGGAAAACAGACTTTTAATCTGGCTCATATTCAATAGCTGATTCTTGAATTCGAAGAAATCGATGGGGACTTCCCTTTTCGTTCTCGAGTTAGGCGAGGAACAGACGTACAAAACCAAAAAAAATCCACTAAAAACAAAAAAAAAACACCTAAAAACTTTTGAATGCCTGCATTCGACCAGTGCATTTTTTGGCAAAAGAGAATTTGTTTAAAAGTCGCCTGCTCGATAGTTTTGTTCACAACTCAGGGTGTATCCAGTAAATTATTGGTGCCCGAGCCAGATTGTTTTTTCGAATTTCCAAAAACATATTTTGGATCTTGAAAAACTCCAGATTTCGTTGTACAAATCTTTTACCCACATTCTCATTTAGAATTTTGGAATTTTGAAAAAATGGTTACAAAACAAAAAGGCAAATGACAAAGATCAAGCCGTCGTTTCTATTCTTGTATCTTTTGATTATTGACTTTTGCCCCCTCCCTGCATCCCTCCTCAGCGTATTAGGTGTACTTTAATTACACTTCTTTTTCTTTAATCTTACACGAATTTGAAAAATGTTCAATACGAAATTTAAATCAGCACACAAACCTGAAAACCATTTGCTCCAATCTCCACCTCCAAGTTTACCCGTAAAATGCGATTTGCAACGCGCAATGGGCAAGTATATGTCATCTTTGTAGAATTATTATATGTATAATTATTCCATTAAATTTACAGCATTTTACGACCAAAGATACGAAAAGTCCCTACAAGAAAAGTTCAAAAAGAGAATAAAAAATTAAATGAAATGCTTCAAATAAAAATTCGTTGGTCCTTCATATAAAATTTATATTATATAAATGAAGCCTCGCGGAATTTAATAGAAGTGCTTCTCTATACAATGCTCTCATATACCTTTTTTTTTTCAACAAAATAAGGTCCGACTCCTTTATGTAAAAAAGTTTTTTCACTTTTCAGGTTTGGGAAATAAAACAAAGTAATGAAATTTTTGGCACGCCTGTAACGAATGCGAATATAACAACGTTCGGGTGAAAAATTGGGCTTAAAAAATTTCGTAAGCCCATGAAATCTAATTTTCCGGTGCGGGCGTAGACGAATACTCGTGTTGGTAAACAAAAAAAGTACCCGCCAAAATACATGCGCATGTCCGGGGGAATTGTAACTACGTCGTCGTCGTTATAGTATAGGAAATCGATTTACTACGTCGCGACGCCCTATGCGCGTTGTTTTCATTGCGACGTCTCAGAGACCCAATTTAAAGCGTAACGGGTCACCGACTCGCAAATATGAATGTTTACGTCTCCTCATTTTAATTACCCAACAACGTACCGATGTGCAAACTCAAAAATGCAGACTGGCATTGAAGTTTCGCAACGTGGAGGCAGACAAAAATCCCAGACGGATGACCTAGACGTTTCTCGTTAACTGGGAGATGAATTGGGAAACCGGGACTGTGCCCTCAAAAACACATGACTAATCCAGGACGTTTTTAACAAAATGCTAATGTAATGATAAGGATTTTATTCCTCAACTGAAACTTTGCGAATTTAAGGGAAATTGCCACCGTTATACTTCTAATTGCGTTAAAGAAAATTGCAGCAGAGCAGTAAATATTAATTTAAAAAAAGTGGATTAGATTAAACCGACCGTTTTAAAGCTGAAATTGTTAAAAGTTTCATAGTTAAAATTCAGGGAAGAAGAGTCTCTTATTTTCCAGATGGGGGTGCCTTACCTTAACAACTCGAGAAATGAAATATCTCGGAGATGGCAAAGAGGATTTTCTCTTTTGATTTTGACAAGATGTAAGTAATGATGGTTGCTAGATATTTCGCACATGCACGACGATAAAACATTTTCTCTTGACACGCTTCATAATAAGATAAATAAGAAATTTGCCTGTTTTAAGATTCAACACTCAGAATGACAATTATTCATGTTATGTACTTGATTAAAAACGTAACGCTCATTAATCAAGATTCAAGAATGATAATGGCAGCCTTGTGGTTCGGCAAATTGCTTAAAATATATTGATTTTGATATTCATTAAAATTCAAGTGCCCCCTTATAATTAAGGGAAAAGTCTGAACAAAATATATTACTTTAGAACGAAACAAAATTTCTCATGCAAAACACGGTGTTAATAAATAACGTCTCAAAATTTGAACGCGATTTTTTACAAAGTAGGTTTTGGATTAATAATTTGCAAGTTAGTGTTAGTGCCAAAAAGTGAATTTAATTATTTACAAATAAGCACCGAATTGGTTTATTTCATTTAAGTTTGTATTTCTGTAGTGTTATTTTCCTTTTATTATTGTTTGTAATTGCGTGTTGTTTATTTAAATCTCATTGTTAAATGTGAAATACCGCGTTAAAATGCAGGCACATCTGGTCGTTTGCGATAAGAGTTATGTTATCGGACTAAATTTAATTAACGCACTGTATTGTTAGAGCTGTTAGAAGAGGTAACGGAAGATGTCGGTGTTTAACAATGTGCGCTTTAGTTCGGCGTAAGTATGGACGCGTTGGAGTTATCAAGGCTAATAATGATTGACGTTTTATCTGTAAGAATCGGAAGAAGGAATTTTATTTTATTAGGGATGTGGCGTCTCGTTAAATACGGCAAGCAGAAGGCTTAAAGCTACTTGGTTCGCGACGGTTTCAGCTGAAAGTGAAATATTTCACGTCCGAACCGAAAAGTTGAAAATTACTTCACTTTCAATAAAAGCACATATTGCGTACGCCCTCAGTTAAGAGAATTTCAATTTTCACAAAAACTCTCAGTATGGTGTAAAACGCGCTTTACAAAGTTGTGAAAAGTTCAATGCGTGTTGTCCGTATTCGGAAAAAGTCAGTCAAGTTGAAGTAAAGTAAGCAGTTTTCACTTAGGCTTCTGTTTCTTTTATGTATTTTGTTTAACGTTCTTGTCATTTCATGTGTACCAGAATACAATTTTTGTTACTGTCAATCAATTGATTGTATGTTTACTCGACCCATTTTGCGACCCGGATAGAGTTTTCATGTCAGAATTTTCATCTCGGGTTATTGTTCGCTGAAAAAGTCAGTCAAGTTGAAGTAAAGTAAGCTAAGTTTTCACTTAGGCTTCTGTTTCTTTTATGTATTTTGTTTAACGTTCTTGTCATTTCATGTGTACCAGAATACAATTTTTGTTACTGTCAATCAATTGATTGTATGTTTACTCGACCCATTTTGCGACCCGGATAGAGTTTTCATGTCAGAATTTTCATCTCGGGTTCAAGAATTGTGTCAGGCGGCTGACCACATACCATTGCATAAAGCAATATCATATTAAGTGCTAATTTTTATTTAATAACGTAGCTAATTTGAATGTTGCTTGTAAAAAGGACACAAATTTGAAGTTTAAGTGCAGTTCTTGGGCCTAAGGTGGCGTATATTTTAATTGGTTGTAAAAACAATTAAACATATTAATAATAATAATAATAATGACCTTTATTCACATATTATATACAAAAGTAACAACACAAAAATGAAAAATAAAGCATAACGATATATCAAATATATAATAGTGAAAGGGTGAAGTTCAGACTAATTGGTCTGCTCTTCCACTTTACCCCAATATACACTTCATTTTTTTTTTTGGCGAAATGAGTGATGTTTCTCTTAAATAAAACGGTATACCTGCGTTTGTTAAAAAAATGTAAAAATGAAACTAATAATAATGTAGAAACACAATAAAAAAAAAACTTAAAGTGTTAAAAGAACTGGTTAACATTGGATTTGACTTCTATAAAGTAAAGGTCGCGTTTGTGTTTTAAAAGGCTTCAAGGAAAGATTTTTGATAAAAGCTGGCAACGAGTTGTATTGTTTTGTAATTTGATAAGAAAAACACCCTTCGAAAAGATGATACCTATGAGCTGGAATAGTCATAAGTCCTTTGTTACGTAAATTGAGATGGTGTACGTCTGTACGGAAAGTAATTTTATTATAAAGATACTGTGGTTTATGAGTTAAAACGATTTGATGACAAATATACAAAAAGTGAAGGGAACGGCGATTTTCCATATTCAACCACTTTATTTCAGACATCTTATGGGATACATGAGCAAATTTTCTCAAGCCGAAAATGAACCGTAGACAAGAATTTTGCATGGTGTACGTCTGTAGGAAAGTAATTTTATTATAAAGCAAGGTTCAGTTAATAACGATTTGCATGACAAAATACATAAGTGAAGGGAACGGCGTTTTGGTATTCAACTGTGGTAGACATCTTATGGAGAATGATCAAATTTTGCTCGCCTAAAATGACAAGATTTTGCTACTCTGTTCTTTTCCTGCTCCATCCCTAAGGTCCATGGATCTGCATAATTAAAATGAGATAGAACTAGCACATTCATTAGTTTTACTTTGGTATCAAAGTTAAAGTTGTATCTGTGGATATACAAAGATTTTAGACTGCTGAAAGCGCGCTGAATGCATAGGTTTATATGACTTTTAAAACGAAGATCGCTATCCATGATTAGTCCTAAGTTCTTGTGTTCCGTTTTTATTGGAATGACGTGATTGCCAACATTTAGATAAATCTGCTGCTGAACATTGTTTCGGTGGTGAGCCTTTCCGAACACCAGCGCTACAGGTTTAGACGGATTAATAATCAGGGAGTATTTTGTGGATGTCTCAAATAAGTTATTTAAATCTCTGGTAAGTTTATTTAAAGCAAGATCTACGTCAGAAGGTGGAAATGAGAGATATAATTGTGTATCATCTGCATATAGGTGATGTTTGCATGTATTTATGCAATTTGGTAAGTTAGCAGTGTACATAGTGTAAAATAAAGGGCCGAGTATGGAGCCCTGTGGAACCCCCGAATAAATTTTCCTTTCTGACGACAGTGAGTCTTGAAATATTGCATCTGTAGACACGAAGTAAATGTCTCATCGGTTTAGGTCATTACTGACAGAAATGTCAATAAAACTAAAAAAAACCTTAATTGCATGCAATTCATTCACATTGTTAAATGCGATTTTTCCATGCTAATATTAAATTTCATAAAATTAACTTATCTTGGTTATATAGAAACCCGAATGCAAAAACGTAAATTTTTAATGTCCTTGCCCGAATGCCAACCGAGTTGAATAATTGAACAACTATCTATCGTAATTATTGTCGCAGCTAACATTTGTTTACAAAAATGGCAAATGGTAAAAAGAGGGTAATAGGTACAATTAGGAGGGAGAAATTTTGAGGACTTTACGAGAAATTTTACGAAAATAACGACACGGGGGGCGATTAAAGGAACATTACCACATTTTTTACTGCTCTCACCTACACCAAAATATCACAAAAATTCCTTGTGTACTACCATATTGGCATCAGGTTATAGTATAAAGTGACGAATTTTTGGGGCTAATGACCCTAAACAATGCAATGCACAATCAAAATTTTTCCATATAAAATGGATGTAACACTGGATTGCTGAATGCGATTTTTTGCAGATGTAGTGCTAAATTTACCTGTTGTGTTGTAGGGGTTCCATTCCAGCATCCAGGGCCACCACAATCACTTACAAAAATTTCGCTTAACATAAAAAAACACAAATCTCTAGAAATGCAACCGTCCCGTCCTAACCAAGTATACGCAACGAAATGCTATAACGTAACAACTGCCGAAGTTTTGTGGTTCTTATCAACACAAACTGGTTCCTTTACTTCAAAACTCCTAACACGTGAAATTGTTGTGACACTACTTTATCCAATTGCACCATCATATCGCAAATATTTACTTATAAATTGGGAAATGAGTATTAAATTCGGCAAAAAAGCAACATTTAAAAAAAAATTGTATTGTTTACTATTACAGTGCATCTTCACAAAAATTTGGCATCTGCGCGTACGCTGATCGAAATGGTATACTTATAATGGAAATTGTAATCTTTCAATTAAAAAAATCACGTTTGTCAAAAAGGCCAAGAATAGTAGAAAATACGTACAGTACACTAAACAGTTGGTTTGAAATTTGGTTCGTTGTCATTTCGGAATATTTTCAGGAAGGCCACTCTACCACCCCCACTGCACTATGCGTTGTTTCCACACTGAAATCTAGGTTCGATTAAGAACCCGCAGCGAACCTCAAGAAGGAAACGGAAATTGGCCACCGCTAGCCATGGGGAACGCATTTTCCAGTGAAACAGCCAAATATGGTATAACAGGTGTTTTTTTTGTCAAATTTACTAATTTGTCGGTATCGGAAATTTTATAGACATACAGCTTTATAGGGAAAGAGAACAGAAGTTATATTCCAGAAAATAAAGCACATTCAGATAACACAAGCGTTCAAGCAGATCGAAACGTGTGTTGTCGGTTCTAAAATCCGCCGCGACGGAGTATGAAAGGAATAGTTTTTCGCATATATAAAATACAGAGTGAACACTTGTTTTGCGGTGAGTCCGTTTCGTATTTGGGATTCGACGAGTAAGTAAAAATCTGGTGGGAGAGCGACTTTCTAACTAAAACTTTCGAAGAGAATCTATGCAGGTCGATCGCGGAAATTTATAGATCGCGTAAAACGAAATTCTTCGCCAAGTTTCCAAGGAGAATATTGTGGCTTGTGTACGCCATTTTGGAGATCGCGTAAAATTTCATGGTTAATTAAAAGGTCAGCCGTATAACTACCGTGTATAAAAGAATCGTTGGCCGTGCAATCGAAGATTTGAGCCAACATGTTTCCACGAATTTATTATGCGCACTTTATATATTCAGTGGTAGCCGCCGTTTCGAACTACAACCAATAATAAACAGCGTTTTTTATGCAACAAGGGAACTTCGTCGTGTAGCGAAACATAATGGACGGCTCATATAAGTTTTAACCGTGATTTCTTTTTACAGACTACCTTCACTTTTCCAGCTCCGGTATTTCAAATAATTCTGGAATTCGTCGATCTGAGGTACCATATGATAGATCAGTTCCAGATAGCGGGCCGATAACAAACATCAATTCGAAAATGAGCGTTGGTTTTTTTCCCAGAACAACAAGACTTCTTTAATATGACCACGCAAATGCTCGCTACGTACATCCAAATAAACTATATTATTAATTCAAACTAACCTAGCCGATTAATAAATGGGTTTCGGATTGCGATATAGAGTTACATGACGTTATTCGATCACTGAGCTACGATCATGAAATTAGACCGTCTTCAAGAAAAAAATTTACGAAAGAAACCCGAAATTTTCCATAATCTCAATAGAAAGTTCAGTTCATTTCGTCAAAATGTGAGGTTATTACTTCATATTTCATGACAACTTGTAAGTTGGTAAGAGTGTGCACAATATTTCTGAGTGACAACCTCCATTTCTTAAGAGGTTATGTTAACATTTTTCGACAATGTTTTGTAGATAGTTGAATTAACGTAACAAAATTATGAAACGTTAATGTAAAACCATTATTGACGCAACGGAAGCAAAAGCGGAAACCGAAGACAAAATATTTTTGCGGAAAGGAAGCAGGAGCTGAAATATACATTTGATTTTAAAAAAAGTTAGTTAATTCTATGCGATAAAACGCACGAAGTGTTGCGACGAACTAATGAGATGAATGAAAGCAAACAAAGACATACAAGTCGCGACAAGTCTGACGGACGACTTGGCTAACAAACCCCGCCCGCGGCTCGCGTCAGATGCCGGCAGTATCCAAAATTATAAAAAGTACCAATTTATGTACTTTAAATTTGTGGTCAGTGGCATATTTTTGTTTAATGGCAATTTTAATGAAATAAGAAGATATACTGACGGAATATGAGGAAATTGAAGGGAATAAAGAGAGGATTTCAGAAATTATATAAAAACTAAAGGAAATTTTGAGCCAATAATCCAGGAAAATTTAGAGTAAATTTGGAAAAAATTAAAGCAATCGGAAAAATTATAATTTAAATTAATGTAAATTAATGTCGTCTGAATACAGCAAAAACTATATTATGATGGCTTGATGTATGAATTAAAAGTCTTACGGTTTTATTCGAATGGGAATCATAAAGCACAATAAAAGGATATTGTGTCTCAGAAAAATTCGATGTAATTAAAATTGCGAACATTGTAATCATGTAGTTATTCGTGAAACGTGTTCAACTTGCAAAAAATCGATGGAAGCTTGCTACATTACTGAAACATATTGCATATGTTACAAGAAATTAATGCTGCGCGCAAAGTAAAATGGAAAGCGAATCAGATTTCCGGAAGTGCACGCTATGAACCGTATAACTTTAAACAAAAAATCAAATCAATTTAGATTTATTAATTATTTAGATCGTATTAACTCATCATTGAATAAAAATAGTGTTTTTATTCAATGCTCTTATAAATGAAGTAATAAAAGTCAAGCATTGGCGTACTTATAACGGGCGATCAAAAATGAGTTGCTGTCGAGTCGGCTTTGGAAGTTCAAGTTAAACACGATTTCCCATGCAAACAAAAGTTCCAAAGGTGACTCGACAGCAACTCATTTTTGATCGCACAGTATAATTTATCATAAGAATAATGTAGATTTATTTCGTTTCGGAACTAATGTGCCACGATAGCGCCGTTATGTTGTACCTGCTCTCCAAACTACTGCAATAAAAAAGTAGTGTCCACAATTCAAGTAAATTTGAAGACTACATTTCTGTCATAATTTTCTGTATCTTTATTCTGAAATTTGGGTTTTTGCGTAATTCTAGTTAGAACAATGCTAAGATTTAATTCCATCCATAATAGGTACACCTTCTCCCTCTCTTTTTTCCATTTTTTTTGCCATCAGGCATTACCCACCGTATTTGTTACCATCTTTTGTCGTTCCGGTCTTGGGGCTGTACTACACCGCCTAAGAAAGAAGCCACAACGAAAAAGCTTAAACTGGTAGGGTAGTGGTACAGACGGACAACAGCGTTCAAGAAAAATGCGCTAAAAATAGGACCAATAAATGGGATGTGCTCTTTCTGAGAATTGCTCCAATCAAGCTTGGATCTCCATATAAGCATATAAGCAGCCGACCTGCGTAGCTCAGATGAGCTTACGTTAGAAGCTCTAACTTTGGCTACAAGGGTCCTGGGTTCGAATCCCAGGTAAGGCATGGCTGTTTGTGATTGTATAGTGGGTTGAGTGGGAAGAGTAGCAAATTGCTAACACTCCGCCCACTATAAAATAAAGGTAATAAAATAAAATAAATAAATAAATAAAAATATTATAATGAAATCCATATCTGTTTGCCATTATTCTCGAGACCTATGAGGTCAAAAAAGTAAGTTGTACCAACGAAAAGTGAAAGGAATTTCATGCTCTCCAACTTTTTATGTAGAGGGAGATATCAAGTTTCAAACAATAAATGCAAAGGCGGAAATAATGACAATTGTAGCAATCTTGTCAGAGACCATTTAATTTCGGCCACAGAAACAATCGTTTAGAGTACGTGCTAAAAAGCAAAGATGACCCGAAAACGTTTAACCAAGGTATACTAAACAAAGCAAACCCTTGTCACACCCCAAATTTATAATACCCAGTGGGACGAAAAAATTCTAAAGTAACTCTATGGCATAGAAACACAATTTCTATCGCCACCCCAAATACGCTGAAAAGCACAGCATTGATACTTTCCATTACACGATCAAGTGGTATAAATTATGTAATAAATAAACCTTGTCCCGAGTACATTTGCTAAACGAAGTGTATATAGAAATTTCGTACAAAAGAAAAAGTTCGGAATTCTTTATAAAGGAAGCTGTTTACAATTTACTGGAAAGCTTGTTTCATCTGATTTATGTACTACCTACGTTTATGTATATCCCAGGGACGGTGGTTCGCGAATTTTCCGGTTTTCTGTTTGTCGATTTTAATAAAAAATAGAAATACCGCGTGTTGTTTGTTTGTTTGTTTACAAATCTCGTTTTAAACTAATAATGCATTTGATATGGAATCTAGATTTAAACCACATACGGAAACCTGTGGAACGTAATTCGCGTATACGACCTAGCACAACAAAGTTGCTTATCAATTTATTGTAGTAGCGCAATTTCCTTTGAGAAATCAGGTACTGTGATAAATTGCGGTGGCGGTGGTGCGAAACCGCACCTTACAATGTTTATTCGAATCAAAGTCACACATGAAATCAATTTTCACCACTATTCCTTTTGTTCCTGTAACGTTTTAACTTTAAAAACGAATGCATTTACATTTGCTTCAGCAATAAACAAGACTTTTGAGAGTTACTAAAAATGCCTTTCCTTTTGCTTTGCAAGAGCGTGGTACTGATTCGGCGTTTTAATTAGTAGCGATCAATACTACTCCGAATTGAATTTCAAAACAATCATTAAAAAACAAATGTCGTTTTGTATTTTCTACAAGGCAATATTTCTTAGAGACAAATAATCCAGTAGGGGGAGACAAAAGACAAAATATAATCCTTTAATCCTTATAACCACCTTTACAGCAAGTAACCTATGATATATTGGCACAAACAAATCGTCTTCTTACAGGAAGGTGTAAAAAAACGAAAAACACCCGCCACACCTGCTTACAATTTCATCGCAAAAAACGCGATTTATTGCAATTGGCTAAAGAGATGACTTGAAATATATGGCACTTAATTAAATCGTTGGATTATTTTGCTACATTAGAATTTTTTATTCAACGCCTCACTGCCAGTATTATTAATACTGTAATACGTGATGATAACGAACAAAAACTCACCGTATTTTATTAATTACAAATTTGACTCATTAGTGCATCTCCAAACATTGGTGCTCTGCCGCTTTTTAAACGCTCTTTATGGGTTTATTTTTTTCTTTTTCGACTTTTTAGAAAGGGTAAGCTGCCTGCGCTGCCTCAAGAGCACGAACGCTTCTTACGTTACAAGCCATCTTGGTTTGAGCTGTGATCGAGAGAGCATCGTGTAGTTTAGGTTTATTGTTTTTTTTGTGTCGGTATTTGGTGTTGCATTTTTTTAAATTTATGTTTTGTATACAATATATTAACTTTTATTGTTGGAAATCGTCATCATTTTTGGTGTAAATGTTTGCTCAATTTATGGTTATGTTTGGATTACATGGTCTTGGTAATTTAAGACGACCCTAGCGTATCAGGCTATTACATGCGAGGAGACACCTAAAGTGGACAGGAGTGGCTATTCCGTGGGGCTCCCAATTCCCTGAGTACTCGTGTTAATTTCGCCTTTAAAACGAGTCATGATTGAGTCCGATTTCTTGAAACTTTCCCCTATCGGCAAATGCCTATTCAACTTTTTACCACATAAATCTGGAATCAGAAGTTTACCAAACGTCATCACCGTCCTTTTACCAGTTCACATTAAAATCTATTCTGGGGTGGTAAACCCAAGTTTTTCGGGTTAGGAGTCAAATGTTAACCCTTTTTTTTGCAAAATAGCTACTCATGTTCGATAAAATCCCCAACCCACGTTTAATTGAGTTTAGTTGGGAATTCTTTCGAATTACTCTACTTATATTAGGACAGTTCCCTTCGAATACACTTTCGACTTTTCGACTCATTTATACTTATATTTGATCATTCGTTTAAATATGCGCAAGTTATCGAATTATTTGATGTTTGTATGGTACAAAAAATAACACGTTTCGCCGTGAAGAGACGATCACGGGATGAGATATACTACAGTGCGATCAGTATTGAGTTGCTGCGCCGCTTCAATTAATAGTGACGTTAGTAATCATTTGCCGCAACACGCGCGATAGTGCACCAATACTAAAACATAACCTTAAAATTCAAAATACACATGTTTTGACGTTTAATTTCAATCAACAGTTTAACCTTTTTAATTTACAAATCATGCGAAATTACACAAATAGCAAATTAATACAAAAAATGACATGGTTTTATTTCTTGTACAACTTGTTAATAAGTAACAATGTAATTGTGTAAATTAGCACACTATAAAAACTGTTCGAAGTGATCGCCACTACTGTTAAGACAGGCATCCACTCGTTTCTTCATGTTTTCGAAGACGGCGGCGTGTAACTGCTGTTGCGTGATATTCTGAACAGCAGCTTCTATAGCTGCTCGTAATTCGGCAATCGTGTGCAAACGGTTTCGATATATCACGTTTTTCAGGTGACTAAATAAAAAGTAGTCCAAGGGAGTTAAGTGATCTTGGAGGCCAGAGGTTCCTTCCGATCATTCGATCATCAAAGTACTCCTGTACGAATTGTATTGTCGCGGCAGCTGTATGTGCACTTGCGTTGTCATGTTGGAAAAAACCTTCTTGCATTTCATCATCGTGAAGTTGATCGATGAACACTTGCAACATCCCACGATAACGTTCCGCATTAACAGTGTCGTTGAAGAATATCGGTCCCAAAATCCGCCTCCTCGACATCGCTATCCACACGCCTACTTTAAGAGGATGAAGTGGAGCTTCCTGATAGATATGTGGATTTTCTGCACTCCCAGTACGATAGTTTTGCGAATTCACATAGCCACTTAAATGAAACCATGCTTCGTCAGAAAAATAAGTCTTGTCCAATATGTTGTTATCTCGTAAATTTGCATTAAACCAATTGCAATAATTTACACGGGTTTGCAAGTCTGGACGATGTAGTTCTTGTAACACTCTAAGGGTAAAAGTGCAATTTTCTCCGGACAATAGTGTGACACGTTCCGTACGAGAAGCCTGTTTGTTGGGCCAATTGTCGCAACGGCTTTTTGGGACTTTGTTCAAGTCGAGCACGAACATCTTCTACAACTTCCTCGTTGGCAATCACTGGGCGACCAGGTGACTTCCCAGAAGCAACAACACTCCCCGTATTGTTAAACCGCTCAAGTACACGATGAACATTTCGACGTATATTGTTGTAATCTTCATTATTGTCCGGATAAGTTTCTCGAAACTCCTGTATACACAAACGGATCGAGTACACCCAAACTCCATTTTCGTCTTTTGTCCCATTACGGAAATAGGACTGCAAAAGCATCTTATTCTCTTCTAACGTAAAAGGCATGCCAGAGAACAATTCAAAAAGTCATTTACCCACCTTGTAAATATTCGAAAGAAACTGGCAGTCTTGAAAAAGGCTGTTTTGGAAAGGGCGAAAGTAATAGGAAGAGAAGATTGTGCAGGAAAATACGTAAACGAGTGAAAGGAGGATTGAATTATAGGTTATGTTTATTGTTTAGTATTGGTACACATATACCAGGCTGCGGCAAATGATTACTAATGTGATATTTTATAAGAGCGGCGCAGCATATGATTATTGATCTCCCTGTATAAGTAACCGTCATCTAGGACTAGGTTATGAATCTCAATTGTAGGGTTGGATCTTAGAAGGGTTGGATATACGGCACGAGGGACAAGTTACAAGTGTCATCACTGACAGATTGACATCCAAAGTTCCATATGAAAATCGAAATTTTATATTAAAATACGATTTCGAGTAAAATTTTTTAAGACTAAACTCGTCCGTAAATTAAAGTACTCGTCCCCAAGGGGGCCTCGTACTTCATTTCCTCGCCATTTTCCTGACTTTCATGTAAATAACCAAGTAAATAACCATTGTTTCCTCTTATTCATTGATTAAAAAAAATTTTAATTTCCCAGGAATAATTCCCACTTTCCTGACCTTTCTTTACCTCGTTCAAATGCAATTTTCGCTTAACCTGCAAGGATTATAATTTCATAAGCCACCAACAAGTCTCATGGCCATATACTTTTTATTGTCATTTCGATTTATAGTTCTCACGCATTGACTCGAATTCGTAGAATGGGTAAAGTACCTACCCACAGAGTGTGCACATCCAAGGTTGGGGCATTGAAAATTCCTGTGAATGGTATAATTTACATTAATTTGCGAAAAAACAAATTGTTTGTAATTTTTATTTCGTGTTTGTTTTTCGCGTATATACACTGACCACTCACATGGAAACTATTACTACATGGGCTGAGCTCGAAAGGAGAAGAGAAATAGGGGAAAGGATGGAAGATGAACTTACAGAAAGGGACAAAAACATATTTCGTCTCCACATTTTTACGAGCCGTAAACGACGTAATGCAAACCGTGCTGCCGACAAAGGTTTCATTTTGTCATCGGACCATTTCAATTTTATTACCAGACACAACAATAATCACTTGAACCTGTAGTTGTGGCAACAAACGAGGTTATTATTCGATGTTACCCATTACGTTTGATTGGCATATTATGTCCACTGCTGGCAGTAAAAAACTAATTACCTATCAAGTACCAAACTCTTACTAACAATCACTTGCAAGAAATATGATAGTGATACCTGAATGTATGAGAAAGTAGTAATCTAATCCGTGCTGAACGTTAAATAGCTGTAAATTCATCACTTGATCTTATATTATTTTGTTAAAAATCAACAGTTAATTGAATTATCATTATTTAACCGTTTACTTTCAATTATTGTTCTAATCGACGTAATATCATTTGTATAAACGTTGCCGTAATCGCTTATTAGGAAATATAAACGCGTCTTTGAAGTAACGTAACTATCAATTTAATGTGTTTACGCGTAAGATAACTGTATTGTAAATTGTAATCTTCAGCAGCCGACACGTGAAAGATTGTATAAAATCTTACCCGTTTCATAAAAGAGACGCATCCCGGCATATGCAAAGAAAACTCGATTGGAAGGATCATCATAAACAAGGTTTGAATTTACCTTTGGTTTAATACAAAACGGTAGTACAGTGCAGATTGACAACTATTGAGTCTCATTGAACAGGAGTACTACCCAAGACAAAATTTTGCAAAGTATGAACCTAATGGTAGTAAATTCATCCCTTGCTCAAGATATGACACGTGTGCAGTTGTACCTATGTCGTGTGAGCGGAGTCTAATACGATAAGGAGCTTAAAAAACATTGGTCACGTGGTTCAGAGCATGGTCGTGTGGTCGCCATATTTGAAAATGACCGCCATTTTGCTAGATTTTCTATTTAAGCATATCTTCCCAGCCCAGTTCCCACACAATTGCACAATTCACATTTTTTAAAGAAACTAATAGATTGGTCAATGGTAGAACAAACAACCGCATTACTTATACATTTAAAGTCAGTGTTATGTAAGAAATAGGTATGGGTTAGGATTCTATCGTCTGCTTCTTCATGACCAGATTCCAACGTACGTTCTTCTGCAAGTACACCATAGGGAAACATCTTGGCTGGCCATCTTTAACTGCAGATAAATGGGAACGGATGCAGTGACAGAATCTTTTTTCCGGGTTACCCAATCAACAAAGTAAAGCAACAATTCCTTGTTTTTACCCGAGGCCCAATATGCGTCAGTATCCACAGGAAGAGTGCTAACATTTGGTGCTCCATATTCGACAGGTTGTTTTCGTGACGGCTTGGCACTTTCAAATCATTTTTGAAATCCTATTTGAAATATGGACGTCACTTAGACTAGGCACATATTTGGAAATGTAGAATGTCGGAAGCATTTCATATAACAATTGGGGAAACCGTTTTTTTAGACTAATTAAACCTCGCTGAATCCGAAAATGCATGTTTCCACGTCGTGATTCAAACCGGAAGTCTGGAATCCAAGATGGCGTCCAGATTACCTTTGAGTGTATCTACCTTGTCTCTTTAGATAAAATCGTAATTTAAACGTCGATTTTAGGGCTTTCAATGACAAGGAATTCAATATAATGCTTTAAAAAGAGACACCTTATGGTTTAAGGCCTTAATTCCATTTTTTGCCGAAAATATGGCAGTAAAAAATTTATTTATATGGGTCATCATTGGAGTAATAAAATTCTATGGAAATCCTAACGCGGTATTTTCATTACGAAATAAGCTTACATAATAAACAAAAACGCTTTTTTTTCACTTAATACATTTACTAACTTTCCAAAATTTAAACTTAGTCCTGCTCCTCAGTCAACTCATAGCTCAAGATGCGAGAGTTCAGACATCGGCCTTTGCAGTAGCACAATTTTGTACAAGACAAAACGGATCTTTTGAATCCGCACATTTTGTTTGCGCATTCCGTTTTATAATTACAAGTTATGGTGTCAATGCACACTTTTGGAACAGCACCAAGGGTCATCAAAACGGATATACGGATATGTTGTGCAACTTCCATCCGCAACTTTCGAGAACAGGAAGAGCCGGATGGGCTTCTATTAGGATTCGTGGACCTACACTCTTCTTCATCATAAAATCCCCCTACTTTGGTGTTGTCGAAACTGTTGATCAGACGCTCTTCCGATAAAAACGGCGTTCTTTTCTAGAGCTAAAAATCTCTTCCAGTTTTTGGGAAGAGGAACATCGGCGTTGGTTATGTCCTGTCTCATCGGAGTTGGTTTCCTTGTCCGCCTTTTTCTGGTGCCACTCTTGATAGACGTGGTTCGGTAATGGTCAAAAACAGTATCCACTCTTTCATGCCATGACCCTAGCAGTTTGAATGCTAAACCAGACCAAAATCTTAGCCGAATCTCCAAAGGTGCTGGCTAGTAGTAGGCTTTCCCATCACCACGACTAATGCTTGGTCCTCAACAATCAGCTGGGAAGATCTTCATTGGGTATCTATACTGCTTGCATTTTCGACTTTGTTCGAGATTTTTAGTAACGATGCCTTCTCAGATGATCGAAGGGCTCCATCCATTTCAGCAAGTGATAAAGGAACAGGGAACAGTTTGTGCTTCAATATTGACGTAATGTCTACTGACCAACCTGCCTTGTATGTCATTACACTCGTCATTACAAGACGTCGAAGTACATTTCTATCTGCCTCAGTCATTTTCTTCCCGTCTTTTGATAAGACCAGCAGTATGCAAAATTGGCACTTTTCTCTGATTTCTCCTTGATGAAGTTCGACAAGTAGCGTAAGTTGGTTTCCTCTCTCAGTCTTCCACACTCCTACTGTCTTGAAAAGCACGCTGAAACTCGCTGGGATCAACACATTTTCTTCAAGGAAGGACACAAACTGAGGTGACAAAATGTGCATCAGATACTTGAAAGGCTATCTCAGGGGTTATCTTGTCTGCTCTCATGGCCTTGACGTAAGATTTTCCTTCGAAAACTTAGCCGATAGAATAGAATAATTGCGGAACTATTTTCAGAATCATGTAAGTCTTGTCGGCTTTTTGAACATTCTAACAGCCTTTGATTTCCTATATTCCTTAGCTCTGACAACTTCTCCTCATTTCCTCGTCTTTTCTGGCATAAAATGCACAAAATATATTTGAACGTAGTAGTATACTCGTTTGTAGTAAGGAACCCGTTGTAAAAGAGCCTGCGGGGAATAATACATCGCATTTAAAAACAAAAATCGTTTATGAAGAGACGAGAGGTGACCCCTCTTAGGCCTTAGCATAACAATAGCTACAACAGAAGCCAAGAATTCAGGTTCTCTCACCTCAGTTCAATGGTAGCACTCAGATTTATTTACCAGTTGACACGCATTGTTCACACTATATGCATATTTAAAAAAACCGTAAACCACACCCACCGCGATGAGCGACTTAACATGCACCATCATCAGGTGTCTTTTTAAAGCATTGAATTGACTTTCTTACCTTTGAACACCGCCGTTTATATTACGATTCTAGCTCAAAAGACACGGTAGATACGCTCAAACATTCTCCGGGCGCCATCTTGGATTCTGGACTTCCGGTCCAAATTTCGACGTGGAAACAGGCATTTTCGGATTCAGCAAGGTTTAATGAGCCTAAATAAGTTGTTTCTCCTATTGTTATATGAAATGCTCCTGACATTCTTATTTTAGAACTTATTGAATATCTGTCCTAGCCGTATCTTTTTCAATATCTCTTTAACTTTGATCATTCAAAAGGTATTTCCGTATACAGTTCTTGTGGCAGTTGACATCTCCAGCAAAAACACTATTTAGATCTTCCAATGTAGCTAGTAGCCTTTGAAAAACTCCAAGGTAAAACCGTGAGGCTTTGAGTAATTGCTCTGCTCCTAACTTCTCACAAATCCGGTAAACTTTCGGGTCTCCTTTTACTTCTAGTTGGTTACACTATACATGCTTTTAATTGTTCATTTGGCCCAGGTTTATTCTTCTGCCTTTGAGGTTGGATACTACAACTTTTCTCTTGTTTTTCTTCAGTTCGTCTTCCTTGTAGCAGGCTATGCGATATTTTATGCTTTTTTCATCATCAGTGCTTCTCAGCAGTCTCTTATAAGTTCAGAAGCATTTTTAGTGTTTTTGCCATGATCACTTGAACATAATTGCAAAGAGCGTTTTATTTTTTGACATAGAAATCATAGAATGCACAAATTAATGTTTTTTTTCATCGTTTCACGTCTTTTTCGAACATTAACAAACTCCACTCCAAGTGGATTTTTTAAAAAACTCAATGTATCTTAAAAACTGGGATTTACCAAATAATTTGTAATTACAAATCTTGTTAGCCTTCAAAAAATCAGTAAAATTTTCATTAAAAAATTTAAATTGGGCCATATTGTGTGGGGATCTATGTATAATTAAACTTTTTTGCATATATTTGAATAATTCATTGACATTCACTCAAACAATGATGGGATTAGTCATAGATAGGACTAAACGTCATGGAAACGCATCATAGTAAAAATCGTGAAAAAAAGTAATACTTTCCATACGATTTTTTGAAAAAAAAAATCTCGGTAATTTGATAACTACAAAAAATAAACTATTTCAGTGCCTATGCCTTTTTAATTTTTTTTCTCAAATTCCAAAAATTGTATCAGAGCATCTTTGAAATTTGAACAAAATTCAAACGAACAAACTTAAGTGTATTTTTTTCAGATGTGGCGCTAGAATTAAGTAATTGTTTGAGATGTTTTCGACACATTTTTAATTCAATGTTGTACAAAAAGACCCAACAAGTTCGAAGTATAAACCGAAATTACATCAGTTTCTATCCTCTGTTGAAAACGAATTTTAAAAACCTATAAAATAAACAAATAAAACCAGTTCTGCAATTTATAGCAAAAATGCAGATTTAGCTAATAAAAACCGGATTCGAATAGTAGTAGAATTCGAATTTTGCATAAAGATTCGTGTTATTTTTGTATGATCAAGCGTCATTGGGTAATTGTACATCGATCATTAAATTAACCTTACGTACGTTTGCACAAAACGAGTATGAAGCAAGGTAGAAAAGACTGGACTTTGATCGTATGCCCTACTTATTTCCATTTTTTAGACGTACGTATTTCGCGTTAACAGTAATTGTATGTGTGTCAAACAGGTAGATAATAACACAAAATTGCGTTCGTTTCGAAAAACAATCAAAGGTTATTTACTGGCAAGAACACAGTGTTTTTACGTTATTATTTTTTTGTAGCAATACTGACCATAAATTACGTTTTATGCTCGTCAATAAACAACAAAAAACTAAATATCTATATAAATAGGTACTATGCAGAATGTAGATGTAGTAGGTAATTAAAACGCTATACAAATTAAAAAATCATGAATATTTTGGAAACAATTGTGTGGAAAATAGTAGTGTGAAATTTAGAGAATAGAGTAATCCAACTCATGAGTTGCCATTATTCGGTAATTGACATTACATGTAGGTAAGTGGGATGCAACTGCGACAAATATCTAAACATAGGGAGTGTAAAAGTCACTGCAGCGTCTTATTTTTTTAAGATAATACCCCATTTGACGACAATTACGGTTTCCAGCAAGAAGCTTTATTCCACATTCCAAGTTTTACGATCTTTTTATGAGAATTTCTTAAAATACTGTAGCGACCGTTCCAAATTAAGACACGTTTTTTTTTGCAGAAATACTTTTCTTGGTCGAAAAAGCTTGACTTTCAAAATGTCATGCGAGAGGTCAAATAAAATTCGTATCTGCACGCAAACTAAATTTCTATATTTTTTTGAGTGCAGGTGAACGTTTGTTCGTGCATGATCTCACTGTCGAGACCTAAACCCTCGGATGGACGAAATAATGCAGGAATTAGTTGTTTTTTTCTGAAAAGTAAAAGTAAAACAAGCCCAATGATACCCCACTTGATCCCATACATTCTATAATAACAAAGATCGCGATATCTAGTTATAGCTGTGATTTTTAAAAAAAAAACAACGAAACGATTCGGCAATTTCTACCCCATTAAATTCTTGTATATCTCTGCTCGTTGCATTCGGAAAGAGTCACACCTACGCCCCACCTCCACCAAAAAAATAGAAAATTGAGACTATAACTCGCGCTAATATGAAGTGCCGCGAGTATGTGTTTTTAATACCACTCGTTCCCAAATATTTGGTGGTACTACTGTTTAAACAGTAAAACAGTAAACAGTAAAAAGTGCCAAAGCCGTCGCAAACGTGTGATTGGCTAAAGCCATTTTTCATACTCATCAATTGGAAGACGACGAAAAATTACTATTTTGTGATGTCAGTTCCGTTTATTGATTAGTCGCCAATTTTATATTTCCAATGCTAAGTGAAATGAACCAGGGCAAAACTTTCAAGGACGCCGAAGTGTACGAAGATAATGGAACCTTTTGCTTGATCCGAAAATTGCCAGAAATAATTGGCATTATAGCGTTTCGTAATTTAGGAATTTTAATCCGGCCAATTAAGTAAGCACAATTAATTACAGGTAGCCTAGTGTGCGTGCTGTAATTTGAAGCGCGCTTAATTATCATGTAGTTTGAGCCGAATCCCAGATTTTTTATGAAATCGGGGAGTCGTGATTATTGGAAAATCAAGGTTTTCCTTTCCGTGTGTGGCACAGAATGCCGCTCTCCTTGGACGATGACGTGGCCCAAGTTCAAGAATATAATACAGGCGGAGCAGGGAAGGAGGACCAGCAGGCTAGTCAACAAGTAACACCTCTGATGCTACAGAGCCCAAACAGATTTTGTCTGCCGTTCCCGCTTTGGGAAATTGTTCGTTTTCAGGGCAGAATTTCAAATGTGTATCTCCAAAACGGCGCGGCGTGCCAGAAGATGGTACTTACAAATTATGTTGATGATACCAATGTGTTCAGATTGTCTCGTAGATGACGCCTTCTCATTGTGGGCACAGCATCCAGAGATGCATTAGTGTCGAAAAGTATGTTTTTCGATAGATCTAAAATTTGCTAGGTAAGTGTCTGTTGGGTGGTATTTTTGACCGCATATATTATTGCGCACATCATTATTTATTTGGCACCCAACGTGGGGCCACAGCAAGATAAAAACCAAAATTAAATTACACACTCAATCGGGGATTAATCTCGAACTCCAAACGATAGGTCTAAAATTTGTATAGTCACAGTTGCTTTAATGTGTACCTGTGATACAATCGAGAAAAAAGAGAATCATTTCCTTGAAGAATACAAGGTTATGAACTAATGGGCAAAGCCACTTACGCAGGGTATTATACAAAATTAGCAAAAGAGGTCCTTCGAAAACTAGGTTCGAAGTTCAGCGCAAAATAAATTGTTGATTCATACAAACCTTTAGTATGCGTTGTTAGCGAGTTCGATAATTGAATGTTGAACCTTTAGTATTTGATAAGTGTCATTAGTAAATATTGTTGAAACAAATAAAGAATAAATTTGTTTAACTTAAAAATGTACCTACACAACAATGCACAGGTTTTTTCGTACACTTTACTCAAATTACGTACTACATAAGTAAAATTATACACGTAAAAAATGGTGTTATAGAGGCGATCAAAGTAAGCCAAAGGATCAAAATTTTGGGTACTATACTCCCAAAGTCCAAAATTTCTTGTGAATTTTTTTTCAGCAACAATAGAAGTGGTAAGAACTAACGACTTTACCTTAGGTTTTTAGGTATACCCTATTGCTTATTTAATATTTGAGAGTCTTTGTCTAGGTCGAGGTCTAGGTACAGTCGTGGTCAGAAGTAATGTCCTCCCTCAGATACCTCAACAGTAGCCTGTAGTCAGTTCCTCGATGATTTAGTTCAATTTCATTTCAATATTAGGGACTTTTCTCATTTTAAAAAGAAGCTTAAAACTCGCGGGAGATCTGGCATATTAATTATGTGCTACACTTGCGATAATCGAGGGACATTGCTTCTGACCAAAATCGAACTGAAGATATTTTCATTTAACATGATTTACACGAATTTTACAAGTAGTTACTTTCGCAGAAGAAATGATCAGGTGTTTTTTGGTTAACGAATAGAAAGAAACACAAATTTTGGAACCTTGGGAATTCGAAAATATTTTTTTGTCCATTCTATCTCCCAATTAAATACTAACTGGCCAGTTACCTTAACTAGGGCATGGTAATATCAAATTGTGAAAAGTGCAAGTTGTACAAACAATTATTTTCACCTGATTCATTGTCCGTGATGAACGAGCAATTCATTGAGCTAGTTGAACTTTTGATGACATTTGCAACGATTGATGTGATAACGATCTCGATCGTGATCCGGAAACAAATTGCTATAAGTGCTAATTGTTTTTTCCAGGATCATCAAAAGTAGTGTTAAACAAAATTATTTTGGGGAAATCATTTTGTTGTTTTTTGTTAATAACGGATCAAGATAAATATAAAGATAGATTGTCAAAATTCATTCTTGTTCGTGAAATGAACGCCCTGTGGGCCAATTTACTTCAATGTTCACCTGGGTTCTTCTGTCTAATAATTTATAAAGGTCTGCTTGCAGTCACGTGCGGCGTTATTAGAACGTGACCCAGCCCTTTAGCGGAATAAAATTTAGAAATTTATGGAGAACGTCAAGAGCACGCAATTTCCGTTTTTATAGATTCATGTTTATAAGCTCTAAGCAAATATAGAAATCCGATTTTTTTATGTGTACATTGGAACGTTTATTGAAATTATATTCGTTTTAGATTTAGTGCACCCTCTAAACGAAAGAAGGATAAAATGATAAACGACTTACTCCCATTCAAATTACATTCGTGTCGTAATGCGGAAATGGTATAATTAAAAAAGCGGAGTTAATTGATTTGGGTAGGCACATGCAACGAACAGCGGTCACCTTTTAAAAGAAAAGCTAATATTACAACATTTTTCACGGCCATATTCACAAGGAAGACAATGTACTATTACAAGGTGTATCTACATATAATAACCCTTTTCCGCTTGTCGTGTCGGATAACAATTAGTGTCCCTCTAACGTGCTTTTCTTCTAATTACGTGCGTGTATATGTGATTAAGATAGTCAAAATTCGCAATTCTCGTGTTTGAGCGAGCCATTTCACGGTAGGTACGGTACCTTAAAATCCAATAAATGTCGGCATTTATTTCCTGTAATCATTCGCAAGCCAACTACTTGCGAATAAAGTCGCTATTAAATTTTAACGGCGCCCTACCAACAGGCATTAGATGATATCATGTCACGTGATGAAGCGGTTAATTGCATTGCAATACAGTAGAATTGCTAATTTATTAAATTAAATTATGACTACGTTTAAAAGACAAGTAAAGTTCCTTTTGTTAGATGATCAACTCTCTATTGTGGCTTAAGGGGCTTCTGTATTGAACATAAATTTTTGGTTTAGGAAGTTCTGAGGAGTGATTTGCGTGTGAGTGTTAATGTATTTGTCCATATACCATGTTTAGTTCAAGTTCATATCTCATGATGTAGGGCCACATGGAAGAGCAGTGTATATCGCACTGAATGTGGTCCTTTTTCCAATCTGAATGTACTTTTTCTTTTTCCTTTTGTACTATATGATGTTCATTGGAAATAAACATTATTATTATTATTATTATTATTCCATAGGAAAATGCACCAATTACGTTCAGTGTTAAGGTAATGTATAGCCGTGAATTTTGGCAAAAATGACGTTACTGTTCCATTGGCTTTAATGTTATTGGAATTTTTTTTTGAGATTTAATGGAATCGTTAGTCCAGTGGCAATTTTCGATTAATTTTTGTATGTTTCTGTAAGTTTGTTTCCAATATTTTATTGTAAAACTTATTGAAAACTGTCCGGTGGAATTTCACACTTTCCGCACGTATTTTTGAATCGTTAGTTACACGCAATTTTTGATTAAACGGTGTTGGTTTCTGTAAGTTTTCACAAAACCATCGTTTGTTCCCTTCATTCGTCGTTTAAAAAATTTTTGAATTTCCCATACTTCCACTCGTCATTGATTCCTTCATTTTCGATTATACCTAAACGGTGTTAGTTTTTGTAAGTTTTCGTGAAAGTGTTGTTTTTATTTAGCTAATTCCGTTACTTCAAAAATACTTGCCTATATTTAGGCACCAATTTCGCAGGAAAAAGTCTAAACGCCTGATAAAAATGAATTTTGTCCATTTTTATGTCAATGTACCCAGTTTGGTTGGAAAAATGTCAAACTGCTATGCTGCTAACATCTAACAAGTGAAAATTACATGCAAATTTTTCATGTATATACTTGTAATTCACACAAGAGAGTTCAAACAGTATTGAAGTGTACATTTTTAGCGCATTTTCCAACGAAGTTGGGTGCGCTATTGCAGCCACTTTCTCTGTCCGTCCGTCTGTCTGGGGCCTTAACTACTCCTACAGTTTTCAAGATATTTAGTTCGTTCTTTTTGCATTCGGTAGCGTATCGCTCTGGCACCTGAGTCAAGGAAAATCTTGACGATTGAACTGCGCATGTTAACTTTTTTATTTATTAATATATTTTGTTGAAATTTTAATCACAGATACTTGTAGTAAAGGCAAATATATCGCATATAATAACAATCAATTCCGTTATGTGTTACAAAGAGGTTAATGTGAAAGATGACACATGGTATAATTGTGGAAGTAAGTGAAAGAAGTCGCTTTTTTTGAAAGATTGAGCTAGCCGAGATAAAAAAATCAAAAGTCCATTACATTAAATCATTGAATCGGAGATATCCATGGTGTGGCGAACTCAAAATGGGGTTGACGTAAAATTAAGAAGGGAAGGTTTTGTGTTTGATTTAATGATTCAATTTTAAATCATTGAATAAAAACCCATTTATTCAATTGAATTTGAACTTGGGGATTGCCACCCAGGGGACAGTGGCGTATCCATAAGTTAAACTGATACAAGAAAACCCAACCCTTAGAGACAATATCAAATTATGCCACTTTAATTTTCTTAACGATGCAATGAGTTCAACAAAATCATCCAAAAACATGAAAATGTTTACCATCAGCCTTTGTACATCGTCATAAAAAAAGTTAACCATTGCTATTTTCGTGCCTTTATACTTGAGCCATCAAGATTTTGGTACTTACCGAAAGAAAAGCGAAAGCAGCAAGAATTTTGAATGAATTTACTCATCTCGCGGAAAGTTCCGTAATTCGTCGTGATTTGAAATGAAATTACAACACGCTCACCTTTCGCACATTAACACTTTTACATAATAATTGCCTTTAATTCCTAAAAAGATCGATTTTTAATGGCACCTGATTGCATATAAAAAACGAATGAATGGGTAAGAGTTAATGAAGCGGCTAGGAAAAAATTGTGTCGTTAGTGTAATTATATCCATAATTAAGCAAATTCAAGGGCACTTGGTCTTCAGCAATTACACTTTTTACGCAGTACAGACGCAAGCAACGTTTATAGCAATACCAAATCGGTCGGTAGGTCTTGATTAACCTTCCAGAACTAACAAGAGGATTACTTTTAATTTCATTCACGTGGGGCAGTAAATGGGGTATTTCCAAAGCAATAAAGATTTTTATAAATTCAAACTGAATAATATAAACTGGTTGTTTGACAATGCACACGACGACGTTACATTTTATTGTTGTGCTATTTGGAAATACATGAGCGGAATGAACAATAAAAAGATTCAGCACGGTTTATTTGCCTTTTTATAGCAGTGAAAGTGTGACAGTATTCACACTTGCTTGAGAAATAAATTTCTGTCGGCCAACAAAAAACGGTAGATAATTCAAATCGTGCGGTTATTTTATAATGCCGCAAAAGAAAAGAAAGTGAGAATAAACAAGTATGATGTAATGTACTGAAAAAGGGTCATTTTTCAGTAGACGCCACTATCGGGATCAAATGTTTGACTTTTTCCAAGGAAATTGTTTGATGTACAATTTTTAACATCACTGTCTATTATAGAGAAAATTTTGGGATATATAGCAATGTCCACGGATTGAATGCATATAAGGTGTGACGGGCGATTAAAAATGAGTTGTTGTCGAGTCGCCTTTGGAAGTTCAAGTTAAATACGATTTTCCATGTAAACAAAAATTCCAAAGGTGACTCGACAGCAACTCATATTTGATCGCATTGTATGACAATATTTAAGATGAATGTCTCCATGGAAACGTTATGTTGAAATTAACAAAATAACAAGTGGTGATAATGTTTATATTAAAATTCCTTTTTGGCTATCGATTTCGGCTATTATTTGCCATCATCAGGCCTTGCTATAAAATATATACGGTGTAACAAATAATAAATAATTATAACAAATGTGCTTTTACCGCCATAAGACATAAATGAAGAAAACTATGAACATGATTGCTTCTGCTTAGTCTCAAACTATGAAATTGAAAAAATGAGCCAAATCAATTAATATACGGGGTGTTTTTAACAAAAAATGCATTCAAAAAAGTTGTTTAAAATTAAAAGTTATGGAAGACTTTTATTTTCAAACAAATCAGCCTGCTTTGATTTTTGTTACAAACATGAGTTTAAAAGTAATGGATGCTGATGAAAAAATCAAAGTAGGCTGATTTGTATGAAAACAGAAATATTTTTAAACTCGGCCTATTCTTTATTGTCACATCAAACGCGCATTTAGAAAAATTTTTGTCAGTCGCATTAATCAACCAAATAAAAACGAGCGTGTTAAGAGCACAAGAGAAACTGGGCCGTTGATAGACAACCTTTTTTCGTACACGCTCAGGACCTATTTCAAGTCGAATTCAAAATTCTTGTATTCGTCACAGAGTCAACCATATAACACCTACAATAATGATTAACAAGAGTTCAACATCAATTGACGCGCATGTGATTTAATTTTGAATGAATTTTATTATTAAATTAATACCATTAAACATATAATAAACGACTAACAGACTACCTGATCAGAAAAGTTCGACAATTCTAAACCATCCGGGGTTACAGAGACACAAACAATTTCCTCAAAATCCGTCCAGCCGTTAAGAAGAATTTCAGTCACAAACACAGATACAAAAGAATTTGTATGTGAAGATATGAAAACATGAAACGCAATTTTCAATGCCACCTGTCAAAATTAATAAATACAAAATATTATCCAAATAAAGTCAAGACCTTACTGGACCATTTTAAAACTTTAAATCTGGCTCAAGAGCTTAATTGGAAGGGTTGTCTGCATTGTGCTGGTTGGTAGGAAGGCAATGGTTCTGGGTGCTTAAGACTTTCTGCAGAGGCACCTCTAAAAAAAGCATTATGCGGGTCATTTTGTAATTGGGCGTAAGCCTGTTGAGGGCCCAGAATATGAGAGGAATAATAAATAATCCCCGTCATCGAATTTTGCTAAATGTAATAGCACATAATAAAGTGCGTATTTATTGCTATCGCCAGAAATTTGTTTTCTCGCCCGTAAAGCAGAAATTTGTTAGATGAAATATCACTTTTGCTTTTGTCGTTAAAAGGACAGGTTCTAATTTTTCCGAAAGATGTTGAAATATTGCAGTCATCACGCGAAAATTGTTTAAATTAAATATCTAAGCGTCTTTACGCGAATGGAGTGTGACTATTTAGGTAAATTCATTTTAATAGAATTCCTCTTTGTTAACACGTTTCTTTTTAGGTTATGTCATATGTTTTAATTTAATTACCTAGCTTTCTTTTACCTATAGAGGAATCCGAAACCCATTTAATGGGCCACGTAAGTTTGAATTAACTGGATTTGGGTCTGATTTTGGCATTGCTGTTTTTGAAGATATTTTTCTTTGTACGTTACGAGCATTGGGGTGATCGTATTAAAGAAGTACCTTGTTCTGGATGGCATGCA
Organism: Photinus pyralis; assembly: GCF_008802855.1. NCBI lineage: Eukaryota > Metazoa > Arthropoda > Insecta > Coleoptera > Lampyridae > Photinus > Photinus pyralis. The sequence continues at coordinate 42,858,769 of NW_022170596.1, read as the reverse complement.
AATACTTCCTTTCGAATTGAAGATTGATACCTGTCGATTAGCTGATCTAATATATTGGATCTAAGATCGAAGAATCGCTACGCACATGTTTATCTCAAATACAGGGCATTTAGGAAGATTGTAAAGCACCTATTAATGAGATGATATTGTGTATCTATATTATGTACAGGGTGGTGCATTAAAAACGAAGCTGGACAATTCATATAATTAAAAATAAATGCAATTATTTGCATTTATCTTGGTAACTAGAAGATTAAATCGAGAACAAAATCTAAAAAAATTCGTTAAGCCACTTGTGCGCAAGAGCGAAGTACACTTTCAAATTTGTTTGTTCGATTTTAATAGCCCTTATGGACATTTCATGCCTTAACAAGAATACAAACATGACATAATTTTTAATCTCTGATAGAATGACGCCAATACCAAATCTGTAAGTCGAGCTGTAAGTAGTGTAGTTCTGGAGCCTTTGTTGCTCAGACAGACAGACAGGTCAAGGGCGCAAAAGTGCAGTTTTCTATTTTATGAAAGTGAAAGTGCACTATAAATTACGACTCCCTATTCCGATACGAAAGCTTTTCTAATGATGAAGAATTTTGCCTTATCTAAATGCTTCGTATTACATAAGTAACACCCAGGTCGAGTGTTTTGGACAAAGTGGGCATCCACTGATAAAGAACGGTGTCCATTGTCCAAACGCCATGGCAGTAGGTTGCCGTGTTTAACATAAAAACCGCATCACAGTTTATTGCTGCGCCGCCGTAAAATCGAAAGGTTACGACCACCACATTTAAATGTATGTGTATTTGTTTCTCATTTGCCTACCATTCGGCGATATAAATTATCGGACGTGTCCCTTTTAGCTGTGTAAATTGTGACATAATCGCGCCCTCGTGGCATACACGGACGGAAGGGTAAATTATTCTTGAACATTCTCTGTACGAATCACGTCATTTATTGCGTACTTTAAACCATTAAACGTGCAATAAAGAACACATTTTCAACAGACGAACGTCTTAAGGTTAAGGCACTATCAAATTCTAGCGCCTAGCATGGAAAATATATGTGAACAAACAAGATACGAAATGAAGTTGTGGTATATATCGTGCGTCAAGTACGAAGAAATAAAGCCGCAACCTTTCCGCGAATCTTGACGGCGAATTTAATACATCCAAAGATTGAAGCCGAGTTACTAAAGCAAGGTAATAAACGGGGATAGCTTTATTTTCTGAGGTTTAAAATTACAATAACCGTCTTATAAGATCGTATAACAGAGAGTAGCGGCAGCTTTAGACGGATTGTCGCACAATATACCTTTGTAATTAAACCAAGTAGAATAATTGCATACCACAGAGTACCTTTCAGCGTGGTGTAAACTGTAAAGAACCCCTTCTACTACTAAGAAGGCTTCTAGTAATCACAGATATGTGCCGGAGTGGTTAAAATAGTATATTAGGTCATAAGGTTGTAGTAGTGAGTGAAAAAATTCTACGCACCTGTAATAGGTACTTTGCGATCAAAAATGAGTTGCTGTCGAGTGACCTTTGGAATGTTTAAATGGAATATCGTACTTATCTTGAACTTCCAAAGGCGACTGGACAGCAACTTATTTTTGATCGCCCGTTACGCAAATTGACCGCCCCGAATTTCGAAATGAAGGCAAAATCCAAAAGAACTCATGATGAACCCTTGAATTTTAAAATTTTTTACCTTGAACTTGAAACAAATCAACTATAAATGAGAAATTAAACAGTCCAGCAATGAAGTGCCGTTTTCTTATGAAATGCTAAAAGCAATTCACGAACCTATGATTGATATTTTCTGCTTAGCTGAAACTCTTCTAACACATGGTATTTAAGATCGGACATTCTGCGAAGCAATACCTGAAATACCAGGTGCAGGTAACCGGTAAAGTGTCTTTGTCATTAGTTTATCTTGCCGTTCATCTTTACCACTGTTGTAACGAATTGCTCTACAATTGATTATCTGAATACAGAAAATGCGAAAGTAGATAATTGGTTCTACTGTAAAACTTTGCGTTCCAATCTATAGTTTGCACTCGAATTTTCTAAGCTGGAATGTACTTAGTGACGAAAACTACCTGGTTATTCCTTGGTAGTTCCTGATCCGAATGAATATTTTATTCTCAAATATACGGTTAAACTTTCCGATGAAAAAACGCGAATTGATTCGTTTTAACTTTCTCTAACAATCACGCACTGGTTTCGCTGGGTGCTTAATCACGAATGCTCAACATTTTTTCCCAAAACTAATCCCCTATATTCCTAATCCCCTATATAACTAAAGAACGCCTAGAAAATAGCTTCTTATTAACGCAGACGGCCATCTTTATTCGTTAATTCGCTTGCTTAATTCTTGCCCTACGAATCAATCATTCCTAGATACGAACAACAAACTGAATATGATCTAAATACAATCTTCCATTCCACCGAATGCTCCCTCATTTATTCTTACAAATCCACATATCTCCGACCATGAACTTTATCATAATGTACAAAAATGCTTGTGGGTACAAATTAGTCCTAAATATGTGGTTCCTCGATGGTTTCATTTATTTCGGCATTTTTCAGGGGGCGTCTCAAAAAGTTCGTTGCATTGTTAATAATGTGAATAACAACAAATTGCTTATTAATAACAAAGAATGCGTGTCGGTAGAAATTAGTTCTAAATTAAATCAGATTAACTCTAAAATAATTAATCAATTGTTTAAACAATATTGAAAAGTTAGCACCCCCTCCCTTTTAAAAATCAGTTTTCCAGCTAAATTGTGCGGGGATAAATTCTAATTTTGTGAGTAGAAATTAGTGTTTAATTAGCCCTAAATTAATAATTAATTTCATACTCGAGACAAGTGGGGGCCGCGCAAACTCTCAAAAGCTCTAAGGTTCAAGTCTTAAAGAGAGAACAGTACGCCTTGTTTGCGATTTTGCAAGGTTCTTAAAGATCTTTAAAAGAATTGATAGCCTTCCAAGGGCTCGCAGAAGTTCTTAAAGGCTCTTCAAAACGCGTCTCTGAAGTCTCAACACTATTCAAAGAGTGCTAAGGTATGAAAGACTGGCCAAGACTCTTGGGGGCCTATAGAAATCCTTAGAAATAGTTAGCAACTTAAACAGATGGTTATGGGATTTAAAACCCTTAAAACTGGCAAATGCACTTTAAAATTCAGGTTATTAAAAACTATTCACCCTTAAGGACAGTCCAAAGCTCTTGACATTTCTAGAAGCGCTAGAAGACTGTGAAGACCACTCTTGGAGAAAAACATTTGGTGAACAATTAAATGCTTTTAAAGAACAATTTAACAATTTAGCCTCTCCGCCTGCAAATCGTGATTCCAATTAATTTTTTGGAATAGGAAAAAGCCCCACGGAGCCAAATCGGAAGCGCACGGATGCAGTGCAGTGTGGGCAATGTGTCACAGATAGCGTCGTGTGAGAAGATGCGTTGTCTTGATGCAGAAATCAATCGTGCTTGCCTGTTCTGCTGAACTACTGCGTAGAATTTTTAAAATTTCCCAGGGGGGGGGGGGGTAAAAATTAATGTTATCTCTCATTGTATTCTATTTAAAGGTCTAAAGGACGAACGATTTCTACCAACTACTGTCCTTATGCTCCTCTTATCAAAGTACGGAGTGGAGGGGGAGGGGGGAGGGTGGAACTAGTTTTATCCTTCATGGTACTCTAATGAAAGGTCTCAACGAAAGGAATTAATTTCTACCAACCATAACCCTCTTCCTCGACCTCTTATCGTGATGGGTACATTCCCTTATACCTAAAGAACGGATTGTCGGAAGAGGGTACTCACAAAGGGCGATTGAGACGTCTGCAAGAAATATATCCATTGGTGATGTCAAAACAAAAGCTATTTCGGTTAAAAAATGCACAAGAGTTGTGCACAATTTATACTTGTTTTAATTTACTATCAAAATGTAGGAGTCCATTCTGCCGCACGCTGTATCAAGTTGAATTGATACATATTCTGAAACGAATGATTGTCACTCTTATTATTTATAAGAGATATAAAGTAGTCTTGTACTTGCATTTGAAACCTTCGATTGCGAAAGAAGCATTTTCATTCGGTTGAAAATGTCAGAATGAAAGGGAATGTACCTATAATGAAACTATTGATGACACGTTTATGTAATACGAAATCGCTTTCACAAAAGGATGCACAAATGCAATAGAATACAACATGCATTAACAAATGGTTCTTGTTTTTATAGTGTTTCTAATGTTTTTTTTATTCATTTCCAAGATGCAATAATGAGAGCGTGGAAAATGCGAACAGAGTTGTTTGCGTAAGGAAAAATTTGACACATTTCGGTACCTTAAAGGAGTTTATTATAGAACGTAAGTGTGTTAATTGAATCATTCCGAAGTTAAGAATGAGTTAATGTGTTCCTTTTAATGTGAGTCTGCCCCCAAGGGCAGGTTAATAGTCTGATGATTTATTTACTGGTTCATTGTTAACAATCATTCTACTGCGCGTCCTTTCATTTTGATCCGAGGGTCAATGTTTGAACAATGTCAAAGTAATACTTTTACCTACCAAATATTTTCTTAACAGTTTCTTTCAGGCTTGGACTGAGAATGGTATTTACACCTTTAAGAGGTCCATTTTTCAAGTGCATTCACCTGGTTAAAGTTGTTATTGTACGGTGATTGTTTGTTTACATTTTGTCGCAGTATTGATCATGTCTGCTTGCGGATGTGGGCGAGGAGTAGCAAAACAAGTAGTGATACGATAACCTTTCCATGACGGTTATCCCTTCTGTAAATAACAATTACGCTTTGTCTCGTGTAGGTGCGCAACTTAACAGAAGTGTCAAAATGAAAATTGCGAAGCAAGGACTTGTCATACATGTGTGAAATTGAGTTTTAGCAAGAGCGAATGTGTGCAGCATAACAAGAAATAACGAAATGGCTTAGGGGCTGTTCGTGATTCAAAATTGGGATGATGTGGAAAGTACGTTGAGCCTCTTTTCATGTTGCTCGAAATCGTTTTATTTTAATAAACGCCGCTCAATTTTCTAGAATTAATAATACTCTTAACCCCACAGTTCTGAAGTCAATATCCTTCCTTTCTTTTGATCCTACACTTGCAATTAATGTTTTTAGTCCCAGACTATTTACGTGCTTATTCTTTCGTCATAATTTACTTTCTGCGATAGCTAAACTAAGTAATATTAGTATTTTTCTTCTACTCCGTCACATGAATAAAAACTTCACAAAAACCATGTAAAACGACAAAAGTCGGTTCATTATGAACTCTCAATCAAACTACATACCAAATTGCCTAACATTCGTTTCTGATTTTGGTGTTTTCCTATCGAAATTGACCTATAAATGAGAATTTTGACTTTATTACAAACCAAAGCAATTTTTAAATTTTATTTTGTCAAAAATTTAAATTTTACAAAGCAGAAACGGCAAAGCATTCAAGCGAAACAAAAAAGGTTCTGTACTTACATATTATAACGTTTTCCTAGTTATGTCTGTTGAAAAATCCTTATTTTTCCAAGTTTACACAATATTCACACGCTTTATTTGAAGACGTAAACTTATGTATAATTTGATTGTAGGTTGTAGATATCCTCTTTTGTGTATTGAACACCAAATTAAAAAAAAAAAGTACAATTCGTTACATTAAGGCTTGGGATGGATTGAGTTTTATGATCGTTCCCAAGAGTTAAGGTAAGGTAGAAGAAGGGATCGTACGGTAAAAGCGAAACCAAGCGTATTTTTTTAAAATTTCAAAAAAATACGATCTGCGATTATTCAACTTGCAAATCCTAAAATTTCTAATTCTTCCAACACCCAGAACGACATGTACGAAAATTTCTTCACTCAATAAACTCCTACACAAAAACATTCTATTTGCGCCCATTTAGGCGATGCCGAGTCAATGCAAATTATTCGACAGCTTTATTCTTATAAGCACATAACGAATGTCAACAAATTTCAAGGAATCCTGACCATGTTTGTTGACTAGCCAGGAATTGCAGTTTCGAATTTTCAAGAACTAATTGAGTCGGTATTTTCATGTTGAAAAAAAACTTCGAGTAAGAATTTTATAAACATTTCAGAAAAGACATATCTAAAAACCTATGCAAAGTTGCTAGTTCCATCTTTACGTCTATTCCTGGATGCTAAGAATAAAGAGGAATTCCACCTTTGTAGACGTCGCTCCCAAGCGAAACATTCTGAACTCGCAATTCATTAAAAAAAAAATGCGTGTCCTGGCTTTTTTAAATAAAGAGCTGGACTAAAATCCAACGTTTTTCTTTATACATATTTTCCTTATTCCGTATTTTTCTGATTAAACTAAGTAGCAGAATAAGTTACTTCGCATGTAGGTCATTTTCATTATGTCTTAATTACTGATTTACGTATACTCCCACTGAAATAATTAAGGCAGCAATTATTTGCTGTTTTAAACATGTGTGCTGTTGTTAGTAGTAAAATCTAGTCCCGATTATACGAATACGAAAATGTAAAATTTATATCATTGATGGTTAGTGATAATGTCTTGGAGGTTAACATCTTGGATTCTAGACACATTTTTGGATGCGCTATTGCAGCCACTTTCTCTGTCCGTCTGTTCGAGGCCTTAACTAGTTCTACAGTTTCAAGATATTCAGTTCGTTCTTTTTGCATTCGGTAGCAGTAGCGTATAGCTCTGGCACCTGATGAGCCAAAGAAAATATTGATGATTAAACTGCGCATGCGCAGACCGCGCAATGTCAACTTTCTTATTTATTAATATATTTTGTTGAAATTTTAACCACAGATACTTCCAGTAAAGAAAAACATATCACATGCAGTAAAAATCGATAATTACAAATGTCATTAGCAAAGGCAAACACATCGCACATAGTAAAAACCAAAAGCGCGCATGCGCAGACTGTAAAATGTCAACTTTAATTATCTTATGAAGATCTCTCTCTATCAATTCATGGAAAATGCACTGGAGTTATTCGCCTTAGGGCATAAAACCTTTTTACTTTACCATATATTTCTGAATCGACGTGCAAATCCTGACAATTGTCATCTGTCTCTAAGCCGGGTTTATACGGTAATTATTAGAAATTTAAATGTATCTAAAGTAAACAGCTCACGTTCAAATATGAATAATAGTACAAGAGAATGCTATAAAAAGCTCATAAATATTCTAATAGTACTACAGCATTGCGAGAACAAAAGTCGGGTCAGGGTTCCCCCATTTCGCTCTTACATTTCCAGATTAAAGTAATAACCGACAGATGACTAACAGAAACCGGCATTCTGCACGTAAAGCTGCGACATTTCGTCCTCAATTTAACACTAACGAGGTATGAAATTATTGAAACATTTATTTACTCGGTGGTATCCGTACATCAACGCTGTAAACAAAAAGCGACGGCGGCGTTAAAAATAAAGTGGGCAGATAAAATGGGTCACATAATCGATAGTAGTAATGACCCATTTATCTTTTAACCTTACATTTTGAGACTCACGTGCATGAAACAACAAAATTTACGCAATTTTCTGCTGTTTTATTTCGCATAAGCGAGTCTTGAAAATAGGGGAAACCCTCGGGGAAACCCAAGTTTCATTATTATAATTATCGTGCAAATCAAAAAATAAACTAATATGATACATTTGAAATCTGTCGTATTTAAAACGCAACCGGCGAACATTAGACGAACTAAGAGAGAGAATAATTCAAAAATGTCGAAATATTGCAAAACCAACATTTGAAAAGGTTCGACAAGAGTTTGAGAATAGATTATAACTGGCGATCAAAAATGAGTTGCTGTCGAGTCGGCTTTGGAAGTTCAAGTTAAATACGATTTTCCATGTTTATTTTTTGATTTGCACGATAATTACGAACCTAAATGTAATGCTATTTGGTATGGTTGGAAAGCATTTTTTCAGAGCTTTCCAACGACGTATCACACATGGGGGGTCACTATTTAAGATTTAAAATTTGGGGTGGCTGGGGCGCAGGGGGTTGGAGGGGGTGCGTCGCCAACTATGTCATTGTGATTCCCCCTCCGAATGACCGAAACGGATTTTGATTTTTTTAAATATCTCGTTTATTTACTAAGATATGGGGGGTGGTAAGTTTTCAAATTGTCACCCTGTATAAAAAAAGAGTTTTTAATAGTCTGTGATGTTGAACCCCTACCGATAGGCAACACATCTTACAACTAAAGGAATTTTAGAATCCCGCTTTGCGCAGACGTGAATTTAGTACAGAAAGCTGGAGAGTGGCGTCGGCGGGAGCACTGGTGGTCCAGATTTTGATGGTGGAGTAGCGGTTTTGTGTGCTTTTCAAAGTTTAGTTAGTGTTTGATATATTTTTTCCAAGCGATATCAAGGTAGTACTCGTTTTATTTAAGCTATTTTAAATTCGATGTTTAAATTTCATGCCTTATTTGTTTTCGTTTTGACTTTTTCTTTAGATTTGACCTCTGCTGATTGCAGGCATGGCGTGGGCGGCTATTGTTTGAGTTTAGCGTTAAATGAGTCATGTTTTAGCTGGGCTCCTTGTGCGCCTGATTATGCCGCAATGTTTCCCATGATTATTTGAATGTGTTTACGCGGGAGTGGATTGCTAGAATGTTACTGCCCTGAATGTTTGGATTAATAATTTATTTCCGTGGAAGAGAAGAACCACATGCAGTTTGCTCTGTCGCTGTATAATATATGTTTATTTTTTTCTTCTCGCGCAGGCTGCAGTTCTTAGCGTCTCGCATTAGCGAGAAAGGGGGGCCCTCTGATTAATTTCTCTTCTGTTTAAAATGTGGATTTTTGTATGTGGTGTGGTCTGCTTCCGCTTGAATACCCGTGTTGGCATTCTCAGGTGCACTTGCACTTGTTACGTAATAAATGAATGATAAGCAAGGTCGGGACAAGGTCATGCCTGCTCTACATGGTTTAAAATGAACTCTTGATGTTTTTTTTTCAGGTAGTGTTTTTATACCCCAATGATTTATTTTGTTCACAATTTGTAATTATGTCAAGTGTATCTATCGTTTTTGATTAATTTGTTCAAGCCACATTTGCCTTTATTACTTGATTTTTGTTGTACGATTTGAGATGTTTGATTTTCGTATTTCTGTTTGTACATTGCTACCTGTAATTGATTTATTTCTTGTATTTGTGTTTAGCCAGGTTTTTTTTATTGCTGGTTCTTTTTTCCTGGCTTTTCGGTTTGGATTTGCTCTGCTGAACCAAGCCCCGTGCGTAATAAATTTCATTTTCTCTTTCCCTTTCGGCCGCACAAAAATTCTGTCTTTTATTTAATTCCCTTCCCGATTGTGTCTCACGTACAAACGCATAAAAGACCGCCATAGGAAAATGACAACGTAGGAGTCCATTCGTACAAATTCGTCCAAGTCGAATATTACCGAGATCTGAATGGCGCGAACTTCCGACATTTTGACAGCTAAAGTTAGATGGCGCTGTCTGCGATTTGTTTCCCCAGAGTTGCCAACTGTAAGTACAGGGTAAGTCAATATTTCCAGCACCTCCTGAGGACCCCTAGGAACATTACAAGTCTTACATCATTTATGCCTAATGTACCGCGTGTGCTATTTTGGATGAGACTGCAGTATATCTCAGCCGTTTTTAAAGATAGAAACTTGCGGTCTTCACGACTTTTTTGTGAATCTTTTAATACCACAAACAGAATCAATCGATTTTTATTTCTGAGCTCCAGGGTAAAGACCAAAACTTCAATTTTTGAGCATGTGACGAGGCATGTGATTTTATCTTACTACCCATGTAAGAGAAAAAAGGTAAAAACCTAAAAACTGCTATTTTTAGATATTTATACGTAGAAACCAGTGACGTAGTCAAAAAAACATTTTGGATCACCAGCTTCTGAGATTGATCCAATGTTGATATTTTTTTAAGTGCAACGCCCTGTGTATCTTAACGTCAATTGTTTTAAATTTTTTTCCTGATTACATTGGTGTATATACCTATACTTTTTTTTAAAATAATTTTTAATTTTAGCCATGCCAACCTTTTATTTTTACGGTTTTTAAATAGTAGGCCATAGGTTCATGGAGATTTGGTTTTGTTTATTGTATTCATGGCATTCAAGGCAGCTGATATCAATCAATAAAAACGGCTGACGGTAGAAACATGCCATTTAAAATTTTTAAAAAATATGATATACGAGTAGGTATATAATTATATAAAAAATATAGGTTATGATACATCAACCTAATCAGGAAAAAGGATGCAAAAAATTGACGATAAGACATACAGTGCTACATTTAAAATATACCAACTTTGGGTCAAATCTCACAAATGGCGGTTAAATTTTTTTTGACTACGCGACTGGATTCTACGTAAAAATATCAAAAATTCGCTTTTTTTTCTGGAATAAAACCTAGCATCATTTTTAAAATCGTACACAGAAAAAGGTCCAATAATTTTGCGGCGGTCAAAAATGTTGTTTCCAAAATCCCGCGTGATAATTTTGTATGGTATGCCTAATATAATGTTGTATAAACATGCGGACATTTTATTTAGTATCAAGCACCTACGGTACTGTTGGGTCACCCTATATGTGTCAAATTTAAATTTTCGTAAATGTGGTAGTTAATTTGCAATTGAACACAATTTCGATCATGGTATTTGTTGTGATTTTGTTTAAGAAGTATTTGTGGATTAATTTTGTTTAAATAATCTCTTAGTTTTTTTGATATTATTTCAGTGTTTTTTATTTAGAAAGATTAGGGACATTTGGAAATAATGTTTTGTTAAAGTTATCTTGTTGCGATAGGAAATTTGTTATCGCTGCGTAAGCTAATTAGAGTGAAGATTAGTAGGTTTCGCCCATAAGACAACACAGGTGTTTAATTTCGAAGACGAAAGTTGAAGTAGAAGAGAATTGGAGACTGAAAGAGGGAATGTTTTAGATAGCAGAGGCGTAGCCGCTTATTGGTTTGGTGGTTGACAGTTGTTGCCGTATTTGAACGTAGTATTGCAATACAGTCCGTAGACGAAAGTATAACTCTCGCCAGGAAAGATTGCCGGTCACAGCACACCTTGTGTCGATTTACAATCTTTGTTTTTATTAAAATGCGAGCGACTTCTGGAATAGGATCGTGCTAATGTTGAACAAAAAGGCTTTTCGTTCAACATTGATACGATACTATTCCGGAAGTCGCTAGCACCTTACGAAAAACAGAGATTGTAGATCGGGATCAAGTGTTCTGTGACCGGCAATCTTTCCTGGCGAGTTATAAGTGGTTACTCGAACAGATTTTGATTACGCCATTTAAAGTTTTTTGTTATTTGTCGACCGGATATTGTGGATTATTAACACTTTAAGGTAAGTACCTAATTAAGTTTTCATTAATTAATAATAACATAGCGCTCTCTTTAATCTTTAATGAAAATGTACAATTTTTTTTGTCAATTATGAAAAATGAAGTTTGACTGTTTTATTCTAATGTCGTGGGATGAATTTTTCTCAAAAGCATTGTAACTAAACCCCAATTCCACTTGATGGGTAATCAAATGCAACATGATTTAGGGAAACGCTGTTTTGATATGGGAAGAAGTATTGTCCAAAATCACCACCTACTTACTTTCCAGCGGGCTCCTTCCTATAGACATGCATGAGCATGTTGATAATAAACAAATAAATAATTGGCGGCAAAAGCAAGTGCCGACAAATGATGACGTGTCCTCGAGCTACTCTTCTCATGAATAATGCATATCAAGCAAAAGTCGTAAACAAGTGAAATTAAAATGAATAAATCAAGGTGACATGGAATACATTACAAGTCGTCTAATTGAAATGCTAACATGATTGCCGATTTCCAAGCACAATTTGTCTTTTTGTGCCTTGAAATTGACAATTTGATGTGCGGTGCAAATCGTATGCAAAAAACCAAATACATATGACTACCAATACCAATAGCAAAAACAAGAAACAGTTACGGATGCAAATTCACTTACACATAAAAACTCCCCTTGATATTTAATAATGTAAATTAGTTGCGACGAATGAACCTTGAAAATACATTTGGGAATATTGAAGTACCGCAAACTTGTATATAGGTAGCAATATAACGGAGCCAATCATTAATCACATTTTTTTTGATAACGTGAATTTCTTCTAGGAATAAAACGACTCTAACAGTGCGGGCAAAATTAATACACTTCGACATCGAAAGCGGAGCAATTTAATCGGCATTAAATTATCGGTTTGCCATAATTATAGAGACCGGAAACTGGTAATACTATTTGATTGTGTAATTTCTTGTTTTGACCTCTACAATTGTGGAAAAATAATTACATAGTTGCATGCAGGGTATGTATTAGCGACGGTAATGAGGTCCTCTTGCACACGTGGATTGATCTAATGAACTAGCGCTGTCATAACAATATGTGGATGTTATTGACGACACAGATTGATACTATACAATCCAATTGAAGTGAAGTTAAGATGCGCGATGAGTCATACGTAACTTAGTTGGAATTAAGGTATACCTCCGTATGTATGTTTGGAATGAACCAAAGGATTGTTCCAAAACATTTACATTCCTTCTTATTTGCACACAATCGCAATATCATTTTCGCGATGTTTTAATTAATCCAAAAAAGGAATTCGAATTTAATTAAGAAATAACTACCGCATACTACGGCAGAAAAACAATTAACCACCTCAACCAGAACCCTCTAATAACGAACATAAATCTCAACTGCACGGTTACACAATTAATTACGTAGTATCGTACAATTACTTTTTTTTGCTTTTCTTCAAAAATTTTTCCGTGTTGATAACGGGGTTACGTCAAAGGTCTCAGTTTAATTAACAGATTGAACAAAGTGGGGTCGTTTAATACACAAAATTGCAAAGGGCGATGTGGATCTTTTATGATATTAAAATAAAGCTCTCCGTTTTGAATTTGTAATTTTAAATTACCGCCATCAGACCCGGGGGTAACTTGAACAATGTTTCCTGTGTTGCATATTTACACAATTCGATTTCCATCGCAAGTAAGAGCTTGGCCTCTTTTATATTCGCGTTGTCTATTTTCAATGAATATGTAACGTACTTATTCTTTTTCGGGGTTGTGGTAAAGCAATCAGTGGCGCAAGTTGGACTTTACCCTATTGAGGTGCTAACCTTGTTCTTTTGTTTTGCTTATTAATATGTGCAAACTACACGGGAAGTAGATATGCACTAAAAGGCTTATTCAGTTGTCTTTCTTGACCTCCGGTTTTGCCGACAATGATAACAACTTTTCAATTTTACATGCCACCCCCCTGTATATTCTTACATATTTCCGAGCATATTTCGATAGAACATGGCACTGCAACATTACAATGACACCTCATATGTCATTTTGACATTTTAATTTGAGTATATTTGAATTTTTAATCTAGCGTGTCATGACTATGTTAAAACAATCAATACTCGAGGAGACTTGGAAAAATCGATATGACCGCCTTATGTTTTTTAAAGCCTTTGCATCAAGTATATGTTTTTAAATGGAACAGGGGTGGCTTGTTAGCATATTCTTAAAATGTTTTTACCGCGGTTTTTACCAATAATTTGATACCACATACTTAATGCAATTTTAACAAATGGCTCCGTAATAAATAAAAACGTCAAAATTAAACAATGACGTTGCCTTTATACTTTTAACATAGTCATGGCACGCTATAGGTTAAAATCTCGGTTAAAATTTATATATTTTATGATTAAAATGTCAATGCTGACATATAGGTGTAGTAATGTAGTACCTATATAAGAATATACGGGGGTCCCATCTAAAATTCATGGTAATTTCCAGTGAAAGCGAAGGCCACAAAAAAACGTATGCAACTTTTAATGCATTGTTACATCCCATCTCGCATCCCATACTCGGTTGCCAACTTTAATTTTTTTAATATAAAAAATTAAAAAAGTGATTGGGAGGGGGGGCAACCAAGGAAATTATTGTTTTATTACACAGCATTTGTTTTTTGATGATTATGTTAAATCAAAGCTATAACTCAAATTTTAGTTGAGAATCACTACATAAACAAACGAGTAAAAAAACGATCATTTGAGATATAGAGATGCAATTCCAAACTGCCCTACGAGTAATCCTTCTGTGCAAATTTTCAGATACTTACTAACATCATTTTCCCATGTACTCACCTAAGTATCGATTCAGCTTGTCGTTTGACACCATGTATGCCGAATTTTATTTATTTTAATGATAAGTGATATTATTATAATAATGAAAATAAAATGCTTATTTTGATCATAAACAATTTTAAATATTATATAACATTAATAATAATTTAATTTCAAATAATTTCTTGGTGATCATTTTAAAAGTACAAAAACATTTTTTAATGATTTTAAAAGGCCATAGACAATCCATAAAACTCCGATATTTGAATGTGCACCTTTATAATATAGGAGTTAATTACATGCGGTAAAAATACAAACGTAACCTCGAATGTAACAAAAAAAATCTAAAAATTCTAGAATATTTATGATTATTGACTCAAAAATAACAGTAAACGGTAATAATGGACTTACAGAGCAAAATATTTCAGTTTGCTGTTTGTTGTCAAGCACAACTTGTGTATTCAAAACAAGAAACAGCATCAACCTCGACATTAACAGAAATCCTACCATAAGATTATTACATAAATAGATCATGAAAAATGTAAAGAGCAATTTCTCAAAACACAAACCGAAAAATGGAACAGTTAAGACCGAGGTTTCGATTCTATCATCGAGCGAATGCGAATCAGTAAGTAATATTGATGATAATCTCGACAATAATTGCTAATTTCACAAGGAAAAGGAAAAAAGCCTAAAGAGAAGTTACAAAAATAAGCAAACTGTTGCTTTGCATAGACGTGGAAGTAAGCACAAATGGTAAATCCGCCCCAACTGCGATACGGGCGAAAGTGTATATCTATTTTATGTATTACGCTTGACATTGATTGCACATGTACGAACACCTCTAAAAGGTTTATGCATTCATAAGCATATTTTTGCATATTTATTGCTGGCCAGTTATTACTAACTTTACATGGTTTTCTTTCGTTGGTTCGTTACAAACAGTTAAAATTCAAGTTCTCGTCTAGTTGGTCGCGAAACATAGGTGGTTTGAAAATGAACCAATTAAGTTAGTATACCTGATTCAGAATTCAATGTACCAAAACTTATTTCCCGAGTTGTTTCCATTTCCATTATACCTCTGCCCTTTTTTTTGGAAAAGTTCGATTCTGAAAAATCACGATCAACATCACGCGAGCACCGGAAATATTTTGAACGAGATATTGAATCCCCAATTTAGAATTCAATGTACCAACTCGTAGATATTGCACTTTTACTATTTATATTCTAATCCGAAAAATCATGACCAATTTTAATAAAACATTCCGACAATTGCCAACAAGATACGATGATTCGCATACGATTTTCAGTAGGGGAATTTTTTGTTACTCAGCTCGCATTCGGAAACACGACTTTTAATACAGCTCATATTCATTAGCACTGGTTGAAATCGATTGGCGAAGGTTTGACAATCGCATTTATTTATAGATATTTTTTTAAATTTTAACCAAAGATTCTTCTAGTAAAGACAAACATATCGCATATTCAAAGTTAGGCTTACTGCCTTAACTTACAGTGTTTCGAATAGCTTCCGGGTGAATAAAATGAGTTTAAGTAAATTTCTAGGTAATTCATACTTGTAGCTACTTTTTAGACGATTCTGCAGCAAAAAAACTTAAAAGTTTAAAAAACTGGAAGACAAGTTGGAAAACACTTAAGTAATATAAAAAATGAATTTGCAACCCTTTTGCATAAACGGAACATGTGAAAAATGGAAAAAAAACAACAATACGCAGTAATTATTCTCACACAATTAAATTTATTTCCAATCTTCTCAAATGTATGCAAATTTGTGTGCAAATTCGGGTGCAACGAAAAAGAATGCAGCGACCGAACTTCTGCAGTCGCTCATCCTAAATCGAGCCATAAATAGTAAATATTAACCGCGCACTAAGCTGCTAGATAGTTGTTTAACTTTAACATTAACATTATTCATTATTGTGGTTTATTGGTGTGTTCATTCTTTGAAATTAAGTTTGTTAATGTCCCCTTTTCAGATGGCCATCTTACTTTGTTCCCGTCTTCTTCGAAACTAATTTTTCAATTACGGGAGGCACATACCGAGGTAAGTAGGTTTCTCAGCATTAAAAAAAATGATGATTACTTTATTGTGATTTTTCCTCGGATTTTTCTCGAGTTTTTTTTATCTTTGCGTTGTCAACAACATTGTTGATACAAATTCGGCATCCACCAATGTGGGTCCCTTTTTTTTAACATTTATGTTTCAATTACAAAACAAGGAATTCGGCAAAATAACATGTTAACAAAGCCAGATAAGCAGCGGTATTCTATATATTTTCCATACGTAAGTGCTAGCAATATCATCACTTATTTTTCTGGCTGCTCGTATGCAAACAAATATGTCTTAATTGATTTGTTTTGCAATTGCATTAGGTAACTGCTGTAGTACCCGAAGTGGTACCCTAATTAAACAACTCTTTGGAAACCCCTCGTAACACTTCTCCATTATTTCAGTATTACCCGCGATAATTGCGCACCTATTGAGGAAAGTAACTGAAGCTAAATTTTTTGTCGACGAAATAGAAGTTTGAAGTTTTGTCCTAAATTTAATTTGGTTTGTAGGTACTTTATTATTTTAATTTCGTTTGTGTATGACACATTTTTGCACTACTTAAGTACATTTCTTGTGCCATTTTTGCTATTTTTTCAACGTCTGCCTACCGATTGGCAGGAGAGTGCCTCGCTCAATACTGATAAGGTGGTATCACAAACAATTCGTGATTGCGGCTCGCTGCAGACACTTGTCTCTGATTACCGAGACAGCTATGGAAAAAAACGTAAAGGATCATGCAGATGAAACGCAAAAACATCAAAAAAAACTAAATGTACACTTTTACACATTCACCTTATCATTAGTTTTTCTAGTAAAGATGTTACAAGTCAAATTAATTCGCAGTCAAGCCAATTACGCTTAACCTTGATAACCATATCTGAATACCATTTGTCTTTTTCAAAACAGTGTAGAACGATAAAGCTATCGTTACATTTTGGTTCTACCTGACTCAGGACCCGTCTCCGATAACACAAATTTAAAATACAACTCACTGTGTGAATACCTATTTTGCGATCACATCGTCGCCGATTTTATGCAGCCTACGCGATTAACGTCCATCAAGCATAATTGACTTTCCGAAACAATTGATGATGATTATTTACGACTCTCATTTTTTACACATTTAGGTTATTAGGTAACTACGATTTATTTATCGTATGATGCAATCAATATCAGTTTCGTATTACGCATACGAGAAAAATAGGAATATTGTTTACTTACGATTGTGCCTGTCGTGTCTCGTCAGCACCCCAAAATCCATTTTGAATAAACGCTATTTCCTAACACCTATTATTATCACTAAGTACATCCCGTATACTAAACATTCAGTGCTAAATAAGGTACCTTTAAACACCGCACTAAATCAACACCAACAATAACAGTTATTGCAACACTTTTCGAAATATAATTAACTACAGTTAAACGACTACCTAATTCAAACACTAACAACAATCA
Source organism: Photinus pyralis (assembly GCF_008802855.1). Classification (NCBI taxonomy): domain Eukaryota; kingdom Metazoa; phylum Arthropoda; class Insecta; order Coleoptera; family Lampyridae; genus Photinus; species Photinus pyralis. The sequence goes on along the minus strand of NW_022170596.1, from coordinate 42,841,086 downwards.
CTATTAGCTACATCAAATCAAAAACGAAGATTGGCTAAGGGCACCTTCACTACAACAGTACGTAAAAATGGCGCGAAACGTATTTACTATTCAATCGTTCAACGTAGAGTACAACTACATTGAAGAATGACTAAATCCGAACTAGAGAGAGAGCCGAAAGCGGTAAAATACGCGACCGCGCACACGTTAAACCCCGACAATTTTCCTCCTGGCTCGGTGAGTGCTATGCCAGCCAATTCATTGGTTAGTAGATTACAAACGTCAATGTATTATCTGTACGAACGTACACCTTTTGCACGTGGGCGAGCTGTAGTAGTCGCGTCGTAAATAACGTTATTTTTGTTTATGTTTACATAGAATGGCGCGGTATTATGCGTGCTCTCATTTGGCTACAATTCAGTTAAATTTGTTTAGTTCATGTAGGTAAATTATATCTCGTTAAGGGGATTTCGCAATCGAAATAAATAATTATGATAACATGAGGTTGAAACACGCACTTTCTCTTTTACTTGTAATCATTGGAAAATAATTACAGGGCAGCAACTGCTACCAATTAAAGAGGCTGTTACTGAAATATATGTAAAAGGATATTTTATGGAAAAGTAAAATGTAAACGCACCCCTATTTGCGCATGTGAAAATTGCAATTTTACATTTGTGATGGAGTTCCCGAGACTCTCCATAAGGTTTTAGAAAGAGTTGTTCTGATAATTAAATCATAAAAATCAATTTTTAAAATATAGGGGCCAACTTCAGCCCCCCCCCTCACCCCCCCCCCAATTGCGTAAAAAAGTTAAATTCTGAAAAGATTATCAATAGTTTTAATGTTTCTGAATAGTTCCGTGGAAGATCAATGCATATATGTTCTAAAATAACGAACAAGCAAAATCTTATAATGAATAATTGCATAACTTGTGTAGGGTGATCCCAAACTGTGGGCAGAACAAAAATTGTTCTCAACTATATTTTTTATGGCGTGAAATATTAAATTGCATAAAACTTTTTGATTGATACTGAATTAAATGCAAAACTTCATTATAAAAAGTTTCAGTGGGTTTGAAGGACCATCCAACACCTTTATACAGAACTTTAAAATACCAAATAGGTACCTACAGGGGCGATTGCCACCTGGCCCGTAGGTCATAATGGCCCGTTGGAAATTTATAAGTATGTGCCGTATTTAGTTTCTTGCACTATTAATAAATTATTAACACGTTTCTCTAATTGGGGTTGATGTTAGGTTGTTAAAAAATTCTGTTTTTATTTAAGTGTTTTACAATGAATTTATCATTTTTTGTCGTATTTTGAAAGTGCTGAAACACAATTATAGGCGATGCGCCTCGTTGGGATTATGTATATTTTGTTACTTTTAATTATCAGCTGCAATTTAAAAAAAACTATATTCTAATTGATTTTCGAGAAAGGAATACCTTAAAATGAAGCAAATTGGCTCGTTACCTATGCAATTCCACCTGGCCCGTAAGTACCCAGTCCGCCCCTGGGTACCTACTCTTATATCACCAACGACAAGTTGTACAAAATCAAAAAGTCTTTGTAAGTAGTTTATATTATATTCCTTCAACCTGAAAAACCACTTTTAAAACCATAACACGCGACGTCATACAATTTTGTTATTATACAGGGTGACAATTTGAAAACTTACCACCACCCATATCTTAGTAAATAAACGAGATATTTAAAAAAATCAAAATCCGTTTCGGTAATTCGGAGGGGGAATCACAATGACATAGTTGGCGACGCACCCCTCACACCCCCTGCGCCCCAGCCACCCCAATTTTTAAATCTTAAATAGTGACCCCCCATGTGTGATACGTCGTTGGAAAGCTCTGAAAAAATGCTTTCCAACCATACCAAATAGAATTATATTTAGGTTAGTAATTATTGTGCAAATCAAAAAATAAACTAATATGATACATTTGAAATCTGTCGTATTTAAAACGCAACCGGCGAACATAGACGAACTAAGACAAAGAATAATCTCGAGAATAATTCAAGAATGTCGAAATATTGCAAAACCAACATTTGAAAAGGTTCGACAAGAGTCTGAGAATATAGACCGAGAGCCCGCGTAGAAAATACATCGTCATGGGTACAAAAGGTTTGATGTAACCAAACAGTAGAATGTCACCGTGCGATTCCAAAATCGCCCGTCTGCCGGCCGGCGGCGGTCAACTTAGCGCGGGGGCGAATTTTGAAAACTGTTCCAAATCACATAATACATCGTCATTGGTACACGTATGATTTTTGGCAATCTGATCCGGAAATATGTACCCAATTCGTAGTTGCAACGGCAGACGATGTATCTGGGCAACTTTTCCGAGCAGACGCGATTAAAAACATTAAAAAATTATTAAATACCTCGTCATAAGGTACACGCTCGAATTATAGCTTAAAATAAAGCTCTTTGAATGTAGAATTTGGGAAAACTAACGAAAACGCGGCAGACGGTCGCATAACTATAGCAGACGCCTTTGAAATTTATAACTCGATCTGCGTTTAACGCATTACTCCCCGTGCGATAAAGCGAGAGCGCTGTCACACAAGCACGCTCTGTCGTATAGGTACTTGTAAAAACGGAACTACAGCTGAAAGTAGGTAAAATGTAGGCATGCCCCAAATAATGGGATTTATGAAATTTTCTCAACTGTCACAAAACATGACCAAAAATATGAAAACATATATTTCTACACTAGGTATACATGTAGGTAAATGCAGTATTAATATGTAAATAACGACTAACACAAGCTACAAAACGTTATATAAAAAAGTGTTTGGAAATTGGAATGCAAATATAGAATATAGAAAACGAATCTCATCACCAAAACTAACAACAAAACAACAAAAAAGAAGAAAATTCATATCTGGGATAGGTATTCTGAAAAATAAATATAGTTCTTTCTTATTAATACTATAATACACATGTACCTATTTGGGAATACTTACATCATATTATCGGCTTCACTCGTCTTCATCACTGGAGGATATATACAATCTTTCATCTCCCGGTATATATTTGGCATCGGATGTGTCATTAGTTATGCATATTTCTTCCAGAGTTGAAGGCGTTTATGGACCTACAAACCACTGAGGATAGAATTTGTCATCGAGCAGCACCCAGCCGTGTTCTGTAGGATTGTAGAAACTGATATTCGCGTTGCACTGCACCACAGAGCACAGATTTGGTTAACACGTTTTATTTTACAGTGCAAAACATCTCTGCAAGGAGGCAGTAGACTGCCATCAAACTTTTTGAGACTGTCTAATGGATTAGTATGTTCATGTTTTGGTTTGTAATGATTCAATAATGTGTCAAATCTGGCTTCATTAATATTTTCATAATTGGGTTGATTATACATTTTGCATAAGAAATGTTTAATGCCGCTTATTTGTTCACTGGTCAGTTCCGGTGCATGTATTAATGAAGCCAGATTTGACACATTATTAAATCATTACAAACCAAAACATGAACATACTAATCCATTAGACAGTCTCAAAAAGTTTGATGGCAGTCTACTGCCTCCTTGCAGAGATGTTTTGCACTGTAAAATAAAACGTGTTAACCAAATCTGTGCTCTGTGGTGCAGTGCAACGCGAATATCAGTTTCTACAATCCTACAGAACACGGCTGGGTGCTGCTCGATGACAAATTCTATCCTCAGTGGTTTGTAGGTCCATAAACGCCTTCAACTCTGGAAGAAATATGCATAACTAATGACACATCCGATGCCAAATATATACCGGGAGATGAAAGATTGTATATATCCTCCAGTGATGAAGACGAGTGAAGCCGATAATATGATGTAAGTATTCCCAAATAGGTACATGTGTATTATAGTATTAATAAGAAAGAACTATATTTATTTTTCAGAATACCTATCCCAGATATGAATTTTCTTCTTTTTTGTTGTTTTGTTGTTAGTTTTGGTGATGAGATTCGTTTTCTATATTCTATATTTGCATTCCAATTTCCAAACACTTTTTTATATAACGTTTTGTAGCTTGTGTTAGTCGTTATTTACATATTAATACTGCATTTACCTACATGTATACCTAGTGTAGAAATATATGTTTTCATATTGTTGGTCATGTTTTGTGACAGTTGAGAAAATTTCATAAATCCCATTATTTGTGGCATGCCTACATTTTACCTACTTTCAGCTGTAGTTCCGTTTTTGCAAGTACCTATACGACAGAGCGTGCTTGTGTGACAGCGCTCTCGCTTTATCGCACGGGGAGTAATGCGTTAAACGCAGATCGAGCTATAAATTTCAAAGGCGTCTGCTATAGTTATACGACCGTCTGCCGCGTTTTCGTTAGTTTTCCCAAATTCTACATTCAAAGAGCTTTATTTTAAGCTATAATTCGAGCGTGTTCCTTATGACGAGGTATTTAATAATTTTTTAATGTTTTTAATCGCGTCTGCTCGGAAAAGTTGCCCAGATACAACGTCTGCCGTTGCAACTACGAATTGGGTACATATTTCCGGATCAGATTGCAAAAAATCATACGTGTACCAATGACGATGTATTATGTGATTTGGAACAGTTTTCAAAATTCGCCCCCGCGCTAAGTTGACCGCCGCCGGCCGGCAGACGGGCGATTTTGGAATCGCACGGGGACATTCTACTGTTTGGTTACATCAAACCTTTTGTACCCATGACGATGTATTTTCTACGCGG
>NW_022170596.1:42819354-42836287 GCF_008802855.1 Photinus pyralis | reverse complement strand
ATTTATGTCAGTCTACCTGCGGTGTACACTATTTCATTTTCATGGAATGAAGTTTTCAGCCGTTAAAATGAGAAGAAGCGACTGCGTGATCACCATGAAAGCTCTCAACACAATGAAAGTGCGCGATGAAAACCGTCTGGTGGATCCGTTAATACTGTTTAAAAGGATTTCAATTTTGAAGAAAAGTGACGCTCAACTGAAGAAATACCTGGAGTATGAATTGGCACCATACCCCTACTTGGCGCTGTTTGACGAGAAAGGGATGCGAAAATGTGTCAAATCTACACTCTATAAAATCTTCTCAGAGAGTGATTTGACTCAATATGATAAAACTAAGTCAACTTACGTTATTGATGGTGGCTTCCTGCTTCGTAAAATTCTGTGGGAGCGAGGGGAGACATACAAGGTAACATGTCAGAAGTACGTCTCATACGTTGAGCGTCGCCTACTGCCGCTGCATTCAGTCTCCACGCCTACCGATGCTTTCATCAGGTGCAAAAATGGAGAGGAAACAGAATGTTGATGAAATTTCTTAAATTAACGTTCAAATCGGCTATCCTATGGTACAATAAGTGAGAAGTACGTCTTTCATCAATTTAGGCGTCCATACAACCATAAGTACAAAAAATCATCAAAGAACTCAATATTAGACTACTCAAACCAACGCTGTAGGCTATCGGTTAGGCCTGGACTAACTTGCAAGTAAGCTATCGTGTAGGAAATTTTACGAGGAACATTTTTTGTTTCAAAAGTTTTTCTCTAAGCCTGCTACATTTCGAGATATTAACGAAAAACTGATTTTGGGGGGCAAAAACGTGCCACAGCTCGATGAGCGGCGCAGTTGGGGGTCTGGACTTTTAGTACGTTATTCGAGACACCTAACCTGAGACATTTCAACAAAATCCAGCTTTCCCCCCCAAAATGTTTAGACCGATGCACTTACCGCCTGTATTTTCTATTGTGGGAGAATTCGAGAAATAATGAAATTAGGTACCTTACTTCATAAATTAGCATCTATCAGAAATCACTCATGCCGTGAAATTATTGAACAAAAATTCGTTCATGCGCGTAACTTTTTACGCCAAATGAAATTTCTTAATTGACTTAATTTCTAGTAACACTTCCCAAATTCAAAAATAATAAATGAGGACATCGACAGACGCACGATTTTGAAAGCTACAGAAACTTATTTACAACTAGCTGCAAATAATTAGGGGAGAAAATATTTCAATATAAAGAAATTACATTGAAATCCCGGAGGAAATCCCTATGGGCGTAACCCATTCTAACAACCCTGTAATACGCACCACTAGTTTGAAAATGCCAACCGGATTTCCGGGCCGTCGTAATATACGTAATCTGATTTTCGCGCATCTCGTACTTATAACTTTCTTATTTATGAAAAAAAACGTGTGGATTTCGGAATTTAGATGGTCATGGGTCTTATCAAAATCTAAAAGTCATGTGATACGCCACCACTAGTTTGAAAATGCCACCGGATTTTCCGAGCGTCCGTAATATAGTAATCTGATTTCGCGATATTTCGTACTTAATAACTTTCTTATTTATGAATAAAAAAAGTGTGGATTTCGGATTTAGATGGCCTCATGGGTCCTTAATCATAATCTAACGTCACAAGTGATACGCCACCACTAGTTTGAAAATGCCACCGGATTTTCCGAGCGTCCGTAATATAGTAATCTGATTTCGCGATCTTCCGTACTTAATAACTTTCTTATTTATGAATAAAAAAAGTGTGGATTTCGGATTTAGATGGCCTCATGGGTCCTTAATCATAATCTAACGTCACATGTGATACGCCACACTATTTGAAAAAATGCCACCGGGATTTTCCGAGGCGTCCGTAATATAGTAATCTGATTCGCGATCTTTCCCGTTACTTATAACTTTCTTATTTATGAATTAAAAAACGTGTGATTTCGGATTAGATGGCCTCATGGGTCCTTTAATCATAATCTTAAAGTCACAGTGATACGCCACCACTAGTTTTGAAAATGCCACCGGATTTTCCGAGCGGCCGTAATATAGTAATCTGATTTCGCGATCTTTCGTACTTAATAACTTTCTTATTTATGAATAAAAAAAGTGTGAATTTGGGATTTAGACGGCCTCATGGGTCCTTAATTGTAATCTAAAGTCACATGTGATACGCCACCATTAAATATTTTGTTTTAATGAAAAATATTTAATTCAATGAGATTTGCTAGGTTAGTTTGGTTATACGCATACTGGATTTCCGACGCTGGGATTTTCGATGCTAACTTCACATACGTGTTAATATGTGCTTTCTTAAACTGCATATGCGAATAGTTGCAGAATATCACTGCCGTCACCATTTTAAGACGTTTTAACAATAAATCTTACTTTTTTCTTGAGTTCCAATTCTGAAAAAAATTTGATTGCGTTATAAGTTCTTGTTTATATATTACGTAAAACTTAGTGTACGTCTGTTTCCGATTAATCGCACTAAATACCCTCAACCAACGGTTTAATTGATTTTACAGCAGATGACAGTTAACCATGACATGAGTCCAGTGTTGCCAGGTGCGACTAATTAATATCGGTAGACTGCTTCGTCATTTTTCGGTAGATTTCGAAGAATTTCAGTAGATTTGGTTTTAACGGGAATACATAATGCACAATTACTAATTAAAAGGTGGAAATATCCAATTTATCAATTTTATTTAAAAACAGAACAAAACATAACTTAAAATTGCTGAAAAATGAAAAAAACAAACTTTCTAAACGTAAAAAATCCACACATTTTATTTTAGCAAAAGTGCAAACGTATATCAGGGTATTAATAGCAAAGGATGTGACGGTAAGGTAATACAATTACGAACTTGATAAGAGCGGAATGCCAGAAAGGAGGAATGGCACGTCTAACTTGCCTGCGGAAGGAAAGTTTGATACTATCAGTTATAAATGAAAATGTACGTAAAAATAAAATTAAATCGTTGTGCTAATTTATTTCCGCCGTTTATCTAGGTGATTAAGTGGGCACGTGCCCTTTAGGACAAGCCGCCACTAAGATACGATATGGATATGAAAATTAATGTTATTTTTGTTTTTCACCGTGAAGTCTTAAAATTCGGTAGAAATGTATGCAGAATCGGTAGATCGGTAGATTACTGCTGAAGTCGGTAGATCTACCGAAAAATCGGTAGACCTGGCAACACTGTGTCGAATGCCATCTGGAAAGTAAGATTCGGCTCTGATAGTAAACGACGTTGAAGAGCTTCGTTGCGCGCACCACACACGATACGATCCCGAATTTGTCTTTCTAGTTCCACCCCGTAATTGCACAACCCGCCAATTTTTCGGAGTTCGGCGACCCACGCAGAAACAGTTTCACCCTCCTTTTGGTTTCTTTTATTAAATAAAAAACGCTGAACGATTTCAGATTGCTTCGGATTGAAATGCGTCGATAACAAATCGATTAAGCGATCGAACGACGTATCGGCAAGTTCATTTGGAATGCATAAACTTCGCGCGATTTGGAATGTTTGCTCGCCGCACACGCTTAAAAAAACTGCGCGTTTCTTTCCAGCGTCCGTGACCCCGTTCGCTTCGAGGTAAAATTTCACCCTTTGCACGTAAATATTCCACGTTTCCGGGGCCGCCGTGTTAAATTGTTCTATATTCCCCAAGAAAGCCATCGCGGTTATCGGCACGATACGTCACTCGTCTGATACACACGCACGCTTACACTCTGCTATTTTGTTAATTTTATTCTCGTCGCCACTGTTTAGTTTGCCCGTTTATTCATACAAATACAATACAGTACATGTTAAGGATATGTTAAGGATACATTGAAAATACACCGGCATAAGATGCAAACACGACATTACAAAGTACCGTTTACAACCTCCCGTCTTCCTCGTCCATGCTGCTCGTCTTGCGCACACGCAAGCCAGGTTTACCATGCTCAATACATGACATTTAGGCAAGTGTGCAAGAGTATACTATATTTTTTGGTAATTTATCCACTGTAGGTACCTATCTCTTAATTTCGCTAGCTCTTTAGGCCATAATCTTTCAGAAATATTCATTTTGCAGTTAATCTAAGAATTTGAGGGGAAAGGCTAAGCACAGAATCTGCGATTATAGTTTGCAATATTTTTTAGTAGTATACCCACCATGTGATTACTCGTGATTCTACCATACAGCAGGTATACTGAAATGAATGGGTAAAGATTTTGATTTGTGTGCACTAGGGGACTATACAGCCGTGATCAGGATTACACCCTGAAGTGGGCAACCCCAACCGAACAAATCAAGAGACTGTGGTATACATCTAGAGAACTGAAACTGTCGCAATAAGACAGCCTCTCTTTAGATAAAGAAGTGATCTTTTGTTTTTCAAATAAGAGAAGCTATGCTACATCCAAGTTAATGGGGCACCTTGTATGCATTACAAGAGGTGGAATCCAAATTGCGTGAGGTTTACAACTAAGCTACCTGCTACATTTTTTTACAAAACATTTAATGAAACATTGTACAAAACGTTTAATAGATATTACAAAGATGATACATAAATTACAAATTTGTGTAAAGGTGCAATATAAATAGGTACCTATGCTCAAATACTTAACTGATATTACCAATTGTCTAATAAATCAAGACCAGTCTTGGGTAAATTGAATGACGATGATGATAATGATGACGAAGACGTATCACAGGTTACTGACTTGGTACTAATCTGTAAATATAAATACATATAAGTACAAAACTAAAAATGTTAAGATGTTACCTGAGCTAGTATTTTCGGTTTACTAACAACATTTTCAGTTTCGCTACTACCTTCGCATAATCTCAGATCTCTCTGACTAGGCGTTCGAAAACTAAATGGAGCAGAATGCTCGTCTCGATATGAAAAGTTATCATCGGAAATCATTTTTAACGCGTAACTGTTTTTAATTTCGCCATTGCGATTTAGTACACTGTACTTTAAACACACCTCCGGCTTCATTATGCTTTCGGTTAAGATTTGGTTCTGTTCGTTTTCTGTTAGTGTCGACCATAATTTGTCATAGGCAGCTTTGGTGGTATTTAAGTCAACGTGCAGTCTTTTGGCTATCGGGTTTAACTTACTAAAATATTGCTCGGCTTCGTGTTGCAGAGACATTTTTTAATTATCACATGCGGGTTATTATTAATAATCCCCAATTTTAACAACTTTTTAATTGGCTTATTTAGAGAGGTAGATGACCTCGCCCATTTTTAATGAAGAGGTTAGAATACACAATTACACACACGAACCACGGTACACGAGCGGCTACAGAGTAACTGCGGTGGTGGGCATGCGCATATACAGGGCGTCCCGCAAGGAAAGATACAACATTTTACTTTACAAAATGTTCCGTTCCTTGGCTAAATTCGAGTCAAAAATGTCCTATGAAAATGGGTCCGCAAATGCTTCGTTATGGAGATGTATATTTTTTTCATAATTCTTGAAAACATTTCCACTGAATATTTTTTACAATGCAGCAATGAACAGTGAACAGCATGAAGGTTTAACTACTTCTTGGTTCTACTTCTATTCTATTTAGCGTATTTTTGCAAATTTATTTGTAAAAAGGTATGTTTTCATCTCACTTTGGCCGGGAGCAAATGAGGACTTGTAAAACGGTTGTAGAAAGACGAGGAGTGTATGTGTAAGTAATGCGTATAATGTGTACCTACTACTACTAACTAACTAACTACTAACTACTACTACTAAGTTTGGCTTTGGTACAAGAACTCAATGAAGATGACACCGACCGTTGTTTGCAGGTTTTTGACACCAGAATAACGTTAATTTCTTGTTTAACGTTTGTTTTTCCGAGGAATGTATTTTCCTTGTAAATGGTACAGTCAATCGACATCATTGTCGATATTGGTCAGAGCAGAGCAGAGTACATACACAACATCCTGCAAAATCAACCGTTTGGTCTGGTATCTATGTATAGATTGTCTTGTTGGATCTTTTTTTTTTCCCGGTAATCTGACAAAACGGGGCGCTCCTTCTCACAGAATTTTAGACAGTTCTTGGACCTTATAGATAGACAGGGCCGTATCTAGGCGGTGGCGAGATGGGCGCTAGCCAAGGGCGCAGTTACCGGGGAGGCGCAAAATTGGCATTGAAAAAATTTCTTTTTACATTAGTGTATTAGGAAAAAAATTGAGGTTATTTAAACAAATGTTATTCCAGATTGTTAATACTGTACGTACTGTGACTGTGAATAGCTAGGTCGTTACAAAGTGGTTTTACCTTCACCTCTGCCCTTCCCCCCTTTTGCCTCCTTATGGCAATGTAATATATACAGTGTGTCCAATATAAGAAGGAAAAGCAAACAAGTCAAGTGATATTTTAAAAATTTGTAAATTCCGATCAGTTCCGAAAAATTTTTTTGCCGGCCCCTGTTTGAAAAGATATCAAAAAACAAATAACACTTCCTCATAGGAACTTTTTAAGCTGTACAAATTAGCGTTTTTGAGAAACCATCAACAACGATGTATGGCACAATAAGATTCTTTATCACCTATATCATTTAAAGGAACCATCAATGAATTATTTTGATATTTTGTCAACGCCTACTACCGTAAAATGTTAAAAATTTTAAATTATTTATTATTTAGCTCAGAAAAATTGCTTGTTACTAAATTTTTAACATTTTGGTTTAGTAGGCGTTGACAAAATGTAAAAACAATTTGTTCTCCTAAATGACATATTGTACCATACATAATTGTATTCGTAATAAAAAATGCTACTCAGTACATTACCTATGTACTTTTTCCGGTCCATTAAAAATATGAAGTTGATGGTTTCTCAAAGACGAAACATCGCAGCGAAAATCTTGTAAAATCGTAAGCTTAAAAAAAGTTACTTTCAGTTTTTTTTAATATCTTCGGAACTGATCGGAATTTCCGCATTTTTAAAACATCGTTTTATTAAGTCCTAAAATGCGCAACTCTTCTAATTTAACCGACTGTGTACTTGTTATGGTTTCCGATGTGTCCATGATGTTCATTCTTATCTTGGACACACTGTATTATGTAATCTTTTCTCCATGTTTTAAAGAAGCGAAATTCTCGGATCAAAAAGCTTCAAACCTTGGACTTAAGAAATTTTTCGGAGAAGGACTGGGAGGTCTTTGCGTTTTTGTTGGGGGGTTTTTAATACCCCCCACGCGCAGGTGTGGTGGGGGGGGGGCGCAAACTTGAAGTGCCGCCAAGGGCGCGGTCATATCTAGTTACGGACCGGCTGATAGATGGGTTTGACGTTATCTAGTGGCCAGCTAGATCACCGTTAGGTTTTTTCTTGTGGGGCCATTTGAAATCTAGAATTTATTCAACCTTTGAGTGAAGGGATTCAAACGCGACCTCAATCTTTAGAAGAATTAGGACAACGCATCGTATTCGAATGCAGTCAGATTCCCCAGAAATGTTACCAAACGCACAACGCCATTTTAAACTTAATCTTTAGTATTGTAAATTTTTTTCGCCGTACCTATTGGCCGTTTTTGAGCCGTTCCTTGGTAAAATTTTTCAGTTCTGATTTGGAGTTCCAACTAGCCCCTCAAGCGTTCTGAAAGTTTCTCGAATACAGTTTTGGCTGGCATCGTTTCATAAAAAGATATGAAAGACTTTTACATTTGGTTTTGAGAAATACACATTTTCTTGGGGAGAAAGTACCTGTTTCTACCTAGAGTTCTGGATAGCTCCTCATCAGTTCTTGAACTTTCCGAAATGGAAGTTAAACCGGAGGGAAAACCTTATATACAGGGTGACAATTTGAAAACTTACCACCCCCCATATCTTAGTAAATAAACGAGATATTTAAAAAAGTCAAAATCCGTTTCGGTAATTCGGAGGGGGAATCACAATGACATAGTTGGCGACGCACCCCCTCTAACCCCCTGCGCCCCAGCCAAAACCCCCAGCCCCAACTTTTAAATCTTAATAGTGACCCCCCATGTGTGATACGTCGTTGGAAAGCTCTGAAAAAATGCTTTCCAACCATACCAAATAGCATTACATTTAGGTTAGTAATTATCGTGCAAATCAAAAAATAAACATGGAAAATCGTATTTAACTTGAACTTCCAAAGCCGACTCGACAGCAACTCATTTTTGATCGCCAGTTATAATCTATTCTCAGACTCTTGTCGAACCTTTTCAAATGTTGGTTTTGCAATATTTCGACATTCTTGAATTATTCTCTGTCTTAGTTCGTCTATGTTCGCCGGTTGCGTTTTAAATACGACAGATTTCAAATGTATCATATTAGTTTATTTTTTGATTTGCACGATAATTACTAACCTAAATGTAATGCTATTTGGTATGGTTGGAAAGCATTTTTTCAGAGCTTTCCAACGACGTATCACACATGGGGGTCACTATTTAAGATTTAAAAGTTGGGGTGGCTGGGGCGCAGGGGGTGTGAGGGGGTGCGTCGCCAACTATGTCATTGTGATTCCCCCTCCGAATTACCGAAACGGATTTTGATTTTTTTAAATATCTCGTTTATTTACTAAGATATGGGTGGTGGTAAGTTTTCAAATTGTCACCCTGTATAATAACAAAATTGTATGACGTCGCGTGTTATGGTTTTAAAAGTGGTTTTTCAGGTTGAAGGAATATAATATAAACTACTTACAAAGACTTTTTGATTTTGTACAACTTGTCGTTGGTGATATAAGAGTAGGTACCCAGGGGCGGACTGGGTACTTACGGGCCAGGTGGAATTGCATAGGTAACGAGCCAATTTGCTTCATTTTAAGGTATTCCTTTCTCGAAAATCAATTAGAATATAGTTTTTTTTAAATTGCAGCTGATAATTAAAAGTAACAAAATATACATAATCCCAACGAGGCGCATCGCCTATAATTGTGTTTCAGCACTTTCAAAATACGACAAAAAATGATAAATTCATTGTAAAACACTTAAATAAAAACAGAATTTTTTAACAACCTAACATCAACCCCAATTAGAGAAACGTGTTAATAATTTATTAATAGTGCAAGAAACTAAATACGGCACATACTTATAAATTTCCAACGGGCCATTATGACCTACGGGCCAGGTGGCAATCGCCCCTGTAGGTACCTATTTGGTATTTTAAAGTTCTGTATAAAGGTGTTGGATGGTCCTTCAAACCCACTGAAACTTTTTATAATGAAGTTTTGCATTTAATTCAGTATCAATCAAAAAGTTTTATGCAATTTAATATTTCACGCCATAAAAAATATAGTTGAGAACAATTTTTGTTCTGCCCACAGTTTGGGATCACCCTACACAAGTTATGCAATTATTCATTATAAGATTTTGCTTGTTCGTTATTTTAGAACATATATGCATTGATCTTCCACGGAACTATTCAGAAACATTAAAACTATTGATAATCTTTTCAGAATTTAACTTTTTTACGCAATTGGGGGGGGGGGGGCCTGAAGTTGGCCCCTATATTTTAAAAATTGATTTTTATGATTTAATTATCAGAACAACTCTTTCTAAAACCTTATGGAGAGTCTCGGGAACTCCATCACAAATGTAAAATTGCAATTTTCACATGCGCAAATAGGGGTGCGTTTACATTTTACTTTTCCATAAAATATCCTTTTACATATATTTCAGTAACAGCCTCTTTAATTGGTAGCAGTTGCTGCCCTGTAATTATTTTCCAATGATTACAAGTAAAAGAGAAAGTGCGTGTTTCAACCTCATGTTATCATAATTATTTATTTCGATTGCGAAATCCCCTTAACGAGATATAATTTACCTACATGAACTAAACAAATTTAACTGAATTGTAGCCAAATGAGAGCACGCATAATACCGCGCCATTCTATGTAAACATAAACAAAAATAACGTTATTTACGACGCGACTACTACAGCTCGCCCACGTGCAAAAGGTGTACGTTCGTACAGATAATACATTGACGTTTGTAATCTACTAACCAATGAATTGGCTGGCATAGCACTCACCGAGCCAGGAGGAAAATTGTCGGGGTTTAACGTGTGCGCGGTCGCGTATTTTACCGCTTTCGGCTCTCTCTCTAGTTCGGATTTAGTCATTCTTCAATGTAGTTGTACTCTACGTTGAACGATTGAATAGTAAATACGTTTCGCGCCATTTTTACGTACTGTTGTAGTGAAGGTGCCCTTAGCCAATCTTCGTTTTTGATTTGATGTAGCTAATAGTGATTGTTGTTAGTGTTTGAATTAGGTAGTCGTTTAACTGTAGTTAATTATATTTCGAAAAGTGTTGCAATAACTGTTATTGTTGGTGTTGATTTAGTGCGGTGTTTAAAGGTACCTTATTTAGCACTGAATGTTTAGTATACGGGATGTACTTAGTGATAATAATAGGTGTTAGGAAATAGCGTTTATTCAAAATGGATTTTGGGGTGCTGACGAGACACGACAGGCACAATCGTAAGTAAACAATATTCCTATTTTTCTCGTAAGCGTAATACGAAACTGATATTGATTGCATCATACGATAAATAAATCGTAGTTACCTAATAACCTAAATGTGTAAAAAATGAGAGTCGTAAATAATCATCATCAATTGTTTCGGAAAATCAATTATGCTTGATGGACGTTAATCGCGTAGGCTGCATAAAATCGGCGACGATGTGATCGCAAAATAGGTATTCGCACAGTGAGTTGTATTTTAAATTTGTGTTATCGGAGACGGGTCCTGAGTCAGGTAGAACCAAAATGTAACGATAGCTTTATCGTTCTACACTGTTTTGAAAAAGACAAATGGTATTCAGATATGGTTATCAAGGTTAAGCGTAATTGGCTTGACTGCGAA
The DNA here is from genome assembly GCF_008802855.1 of Photinus pyralis. Classification (NCBI taxonomy): domain Eukaryota; kingdom Metazoa; phylum Arthropoda; class Insecta; order Coleoptera; family Lampyridae; genus Photinus; species Photinus pyralis. Next base: position 42,825,462 of record NW_022170596.1, on the reverse strand, counting down.
TTAATTTGACTTGTAACATCTTTACTAGAAAAACTAATGATAAGGTGAATGTGTAAAAGTGTACATTTAGTTTTTTTTCATGTTTTTGCGTTTCATCTGCATGATCCTTTACGTTTTTTTCCATAGCTGTCTCGGTAATCAGAGACAAGTGTCTGCAGCGAGCCGCAATCACGAATTGTTTGTGATACCACCTTATCAGTATTGAGCGAGGCACTCTCCTGCCAATCGGTAGGCAGACGTTGAAAAAATAGCAAAAATGGCACAAGAAATGTACTTAAGTAGTGCAAAAATGTGTCATACACAAACGAAATTAAAATAATAAAGTACCTACAAACCAAATTAAATTTAGGACAAAACTTCAAACTTCTATTTCGTCGACAAAAAATTTAGCTTCAGTTACTTTCCTCAATAGGTGCGCAATTATCGCGGGTAATACTGAAATAATGGAGAAGTGTTACGAGGGGTTTCCAAAGAGTTGTTTAATTAGGGTACCACTTCGGGTACTACAGCAGTTACCTAATGCAATTGCAAAACAAATCAATTAAGACATATTTGTTTGCATACGAGCAGCCAGAAAAATAAGTGATGATATTGCTAGCACTTACGTATGGAAAATATATAGAATACCGCTGCTTATCTGGCTTTGTTAACATGTTATTTTGCCGAATTCCTTGTTTTGTAATTGAAACATAAATGTTAAAAAAAAGGGACCCACATTGGTGGATGCCGAATTTGTATCAACAATGTTGTTGACAACGCAAAGATAAAAAAAACTCGAGAAAAATCCGAGGAAAAATCACAATAAAGTAATCATCATTTTTTTAATGCTGAGAAACCTACTTACCTCTGTATGTGCCTCCCGTAATTGAAAAATTAGTTTCGAAGAAGACGGGAACAATGTAAGATGGCCATCTGAAAAGGGGACATTAACAAACTTAATTTCAAAGAATGAACACACCAATAAACCACAATTATAATGAATAATGTTAAAGTTAAACAACTATATCTAGCAGCTTAGTGCGCGGTTAATATTTACTATTTAGGGCTCGATTTAGGATGAGCGACTGCAGAAGTTCGGTCGTTGCATTCTTTTTCATTGCACCCGAATTTGCACACAAATTTGCATACATTTGAGAAGATTGGAAATAAATTTAATTGTGTGAGAATAATTATTGCGTATTGTTGTTTTTTTTCCATTTTTCACATGTTCCGTTTATGCAAAAGGGTTGCAAATTCATTTTTTATATTACTTAAGTGTTTTCCAACTTGTCTTCCAGTTTTTTAAACTTTTAAGTTTTTTTGCTGCAGAATCGTCTAAAAAGTAGCTACAAGTATGAATTACCTAGAAATTTACTTAAACTCATTTTATTCACCCGGAAGCTATTCGAAACACTGTAAGTTAAGGCAGTAAGCCTAACTTTGAATATGCGATATGTTTGTCTTTACTAGAAGAATCTTTGGTTAAAATTTAAAAAAATATCTATAAATAAATGCGATTGTCAAACCTTCGCCAATCGATTTCAACCAGTGCTAATGAATATGAGCTGTATTAAAAGTCGTGTTTCCGAATGCGAGCTGAGTAACAAAAAATTCCCCTACTGAAAATCGTATGCGAATCATCGTATCTTGTTGGCAATTGTCGGAATGTTTTATTAAAATTGGTCATGATTTTTCGGATTAGAATATAAATAGTAAAAGTGCAATATCTACGAGTTGGTACATTGAATTCTAAATTGGGGATTCAATATCTCGTTCAAAATATTTCCGGTGCTCGCGTGATGTTGATCGTGATTTTTCAGAATCGAACTTTTCCAAAAAAAAGGGCAGAGGTATAATGGAAATGGAAACAACTCGGGAAATAAGTTTTGGTACATTGAATTCTGAATCAGGTATACTAACTTAATTGGTTCATTTTCAAACCACCTATGTTTCGCGACCAACTAGACGAGAACTTGAATTTTAACTGTTTGTAACGAACCAACGAAAGAAAACCATGTAAAGTTAGTAATAACTGGCCAGCAATAAATATGCAAAAATATGCTTATGAATGCATAAACCTTTTAGAGGTGTTCGTACATGTGCAATCAATGTCAAGCGTAATACATAAAATAGATATACACTTTCGCCCGTATCGCAGTTGGGGCGGATTTACCATTTGTGCTTACTTCCACGTCTATGCAAAGCAACAGTTTGCTTATTTTTGTAACTTCTCTTTAGGCTTTTTTCCTTTTCCATGTGAAATTAGCAATTATTGTCGAGATTATCATCAATATTACTTACTGATTCGCATTCGCTCGATGATAGAATCGAAACCTCGGTCTTAACTGTTCCATTTTTCGGTTTGTGTTTTGAGAAATTGCTCTTTACATTTTTCATGATCTATTTATGTAATAATCTTATGGTAGGATTTCTGTTAATGTCGAGGTTGATGCTGTTTCTTGTTTTGAATACACAAGTTGTGCTTGACAACAAACAGCAAACTGAAATATTTTGCTCTGTAAGTCCATTATTACCGTTTACTGTTATTTTTGAGTCAATAATCATAAATATTCTAGAATTTTTAGATTTTTTTTGTTACATTCGAGGTTACGTTTGTATTTTTACCGCATGTAATTAACTCCTATATTATAAAGGTGCACATTCAAATATCGGAGTTTTATGGATTGTCTATGGCCTTTTAAAATCATTAAAAAATGTTTTTGTACTTTTAAAATGATCACCAAGAAATTATTTGAAATTAAATTATTATTAATGTTATATAATATTTAAAATTGTTTATGATCAAAATAAGCATTTTATTTTCATTATTATAATAATATCACTTATCATTAAAATAAATAAAATTCGGCATACATGGTGTCAAACGACAAGCTGAATCGATACTTAGGTGAGTACATGGGAAAATGATGTTAGTAAGTATCTGAAAATTTGCACAGAAGGATTACTCGTAGGGCAGTTTGGAATTGCATCTCTATATCTCAAATGATCGTTTTTTTTACTCGTTTGTTTATGTAGTGATTCTCAACTAAAATTTGAGTTATAGCTTTGATTTAACATAATCATCAAAAAACAAATGCTGTGTAATAAAACAATAATTTCCTTGGTTGCCCCCCCTCCCAATCACTTTTTTAATTTTTTATATTAAAAAAATTAAAGTTGGCAACCGAGTATGGGATGCGAGATGGGATGTAACAATGCATTAAAAGTTGCATACGTTTTTTTGTGGCCTTCGCTTTCACTGGAAATTACCATGAATTTTAGATGGGACCCCCGTATATTCTTATATAGGTACTACATTACTACACCTATATGTCAGCATTGACATTTTAATCATAAAATATATAAATTTTAACCGAGATTTTAACCTATAGCGTGCCATGACTATGTTAAAAGTATAAAGGCAACGTCATTGTTTAATTTTGACGTTTTTATTTATTACGGAGCCATTTGTTAAAATTGCATTAAGTATGTGGTATCAAATTATTGGTAAAAACCGCGGTAAAAACATTTTAAGAATATGCTAACAAGCCACCCCTGTTCCATTTAAAAACATATACTTGATGCAAAGGCTTTAAAAAACATAAGGCGGTCATATCGATTTTTCCAAGTCTCCTCGAGTATTGATTGTTTTAACATAGTCATGACACGCTAGATTAAAAATTCAAATATACTCAAATTAAAATGTCAAAATGACATATGAGGTGTCATTGTAATGTTGCAGTGCCATGTTCTATCGAAATATGCTCGGAAATATGTAAGAATATACAGGGGGGTGGCATGTAAAATTGAAAAGTTGTTATCATTGTCGGCAAAACCGGAGGTCAAGAAAGACAACTGAATAAGCCTTTTAGTGCATATCTACTTCCCGTGTAGTTTGCACATATTAATAAGCAAAACAAAAGAACAAGGTTAGCACCTCAATAGGGTAAAGTCCAACTTGCGCCACTGATTGCTTTACCACAACCCCGAAAAAGAATAAGTACGTTACATATTCATTGAAAATAGACAACGCGAATATAAAAGAGGCCAAGCTCTTACTTGCGATGGAAATCGAATTGTGTAAATATGCAACACAGGAAACATTGTTCAAGTTACCCCCGGGTCTGATGGCGGTAATTTAAAATTACAAATTCAAAACGGAGAGCTTTATTTTAATATCATAAAAGATCCACATCGCCCTTTGCAATTTTGTGTATTAAACGACCCCACTTTGTTCAATCTGTTAATTAAACTGAGACCTTTGACGTAACCCCGTTATCAACACGGAAAAATTTTTGAAGAAAAGCAAAAAAAAGTAATTGTACGATACTACGTAATTAATTGTGTAACCGTGCAGTTGAGATTTATGTTCGTTATTAGAGGGTTCTGGTTGAGGTGGTTAATTGTTTTTCTGCCGTAGTATGCGGTAGTTATTTCTTAATTAAATTCGAATTCCTTTTTTGGATTAATTAAAACATCGCGAAAATGATATTGCGATTGTGTGCAAATAAGAAGGAATGTAAATGTTTTGGAACAATCCTTTGGTTCATTCCAAACATACATACGGAGGTATACCTTAATTCCAACTAAGTTACGTATGACTCATCGCGCATCTTAACTTCACTTCAATTGGATTGTATAGTATCAATCTGTGTCGTCAATAACATCCACATATTGTTATGACAGCGCTAGTTCATTAGATCAATCCACGTGTGCAAGAGGACCTCATTACCGTCGCTAATACATACCCTGCATGCAACTATGTAATTATTTTTCCACAATTGTAGAGGTCAAAACAAGAAATTACACAATCAAATAGTATTACCAGTTTCCGGTCTCTATAATTATGGCAAACCGATAATTTAATGCCGATTAAATTGCTCCGCTTTCGATGTCGAAGTGTATTAATTTTGCCCGCACTGTTAGAGTCGTTTTATTCCTAGAAGAAATTCACGTTATCAAAAAAAATGTGATTAATGATTGGCTCCGTTATATTGCTACCAAAGATCATACTACACTAGATAGCCAGCGTATATGCAAGAGTTGTTTCGCGTTTAAGTAGTTCCATAAAAATATTTATAGGGGTAGGGGGCTTTCAAAGTTAAGAACGTAACTGATTCATCCGAAGCCGTCTTCGTACGAGTTCGAATCATATCATAAATACAAAGAGTGATTATTGTCTAAACACGAGACACATAAACATGACCTACTGAACACTCCTCACTATCATTGGGATAAAATTACATTTGTACGTGGGCCGTCATTCAAGACAAGGTAGATTCTATTACAGACAGGACGTTACAATGAAAGAAATAATTTGAAAGGTTGTACACAATATTCCTTTTGCTTTTTTTTAACCAGCGCTAACCAATACATTTTCCAGATTTTCGGATTAAATTAATAATTGCAAAAGCGTCTTTTTTCTTAGCATAATTTCTGAAAACTTTTAGTTTCACGTATCTACGATACTTAAGATTTGTTGTAATTAAGCATTTTTTGATTGGGATAAACGAGATATCCCGCTTAGCCTCCTACATAATAAAATTGTATCCAGCTAAAGTGAGTCGGAACTAGAAGCGTCTGTGGTTATAATTTCAAAGAAATATCTCCATAAATATGAAAGTTGGCATTGCACAGTCTGCGCAAAATATGGAAAATATGAAACTGATCGAAATGGGCAAATATAGACCATAACGGCTATCAATTAGCGAAAACCCGAAGTCTCTAGGTGGCCCAGGGGCCGAGATCTCGATGGAACGGACGGACGGACAGACAGAAACACGAGCACATAAGCTTTACCTCAACTTCGTTGTGTTACGATAAAAAATTTAATTTAAAACAAGATGTGAATATTCGGAATTTTAATTTACAGTAAGGTAACCAGATAAAACATCTATAACACCCACACAAGGTTGTGCTTAAGAATGACACCGATATCCCATACAATAGCCCTTTGTTCTAAAAATAACTGTGCTTTGCCATTTCGCGCGTCTTCTTACCCCGCCAGGTAGTTTGTACTATTCTCATAAAAACATAGCCGCTGGAGGACGCAGTCGACTTATGTGGCGGGACAAATTATTAGAGTCTAAAATTTATACAGCGCTGTCTATCTAGTGTAGTATGATCTTT
>NW_022170596.1:42705874-42819254 GCF_008802855.1 Photinus pyralis | reverse complement strand
GTGGCGCAAGTTGGACTTTACCCTATTGAGGTGCTAACCTTGTTCTTTTGTTTTGCTTATTAATATGTGCAAACTACACGGGAAGTAGATATGCACTAAAAGGCTTATTCAGTTGTCTTTCTTGACCTCCGGTTTTGCCGACAATGATAACAACTTTTCAATTTTACATGCCACCCCCCTGTATATTCTTACATATTTCCGAGCATATTTCGATAGAACATGGCACTGCAACATTACAATGACACCTCATATGTCATTTTGACATTTTAATTTGAGTATATTTGAATTTTTAATCTAGCGTGTCATGACTATGTTAAAACAATCAATACTCGAGGAGACTTGGAAAAATCGATATGACCGCCTTATGTTTTTTAAAGCCTTTGCATCAAGTATATGTTTTTAAATGGAACAGGGGTGGCTTGTTAGCATATTCTTAAAATGTTTTTACCGCGGTTTTTACCAATAATTTGATACCACATACTTAATGCAATTTTAACAAATGGCTCCGTAATAAATAAAAACGTCAAAATTAAACAATGACGTTGCCTTTATACTTTTAACATAGTCATGGCACGCTATAGGTTAAAATCTCGGTTAAAATTTATATATTTTATGATTAAAATGTCAATGCTGACATATAGGTGTAGTAATGTAGTACCTATATAAGAATATACGGGGGTCCCATCTAAAATTCATGGTAATTTCCAGTGAAAGCGAAGGCCACAAAAAAACGTATGCAACTTTTAATGCATTGTTACATCCCATCTCGCATCCCATACTCGGTTGCCAACTTTAATTTTTTTAATATAAAAAATTAAAAAAGTGATTGGGAGGGGGGGCAACCAAGGAAATTATTGTTTTATTACACAGCATTTGTTTTTTGATGATTATGTTAAATCAAAGCTATAACTCAAATTTTAGTTGAGAATCACTACATAAACAAACGAGTAAAAAAACGATCATTTGAGATATAGAGATGCAATTCCAAACTGCCCTACGAGTAATCCTTCTGTGCAAATTTTCAGATACTTACTAACATCATTTTCCCATGTACTCACCTAAGTATCGATTCAGCTTGTCGTTTGACACCATGTATGCCGAATTTTATTTATTTTAATGATAAGTGATATTATTATAATAATGAAAATAAAATGCTTATTTTGATCATAAACAATTTTAAATATTATATAACATTAATAATAATTTAATTTCAAATAATTTCTTGGTGATCATTTTAAAAGTACAAAAACATTTTTTAATGATTTTAAAAGGCCATAGACAATCCATAAAACTCCGATATTTGAATGTGCACCTTTATAATATAGGAGTTAATTACATGCGGTAAAAATACAAACGTAACCTCGAATGTAACAAAAAAAATCTAAAAATTCTAGAATATTTATGATTATTGACTCAAAAATAACAGTAAACGGTAATAATGGACTTACAGAGCAAAATATTTCAGTTTGCTGTTTGTTGTCAAGCACAACTTGTGTATTCAAAACAAGAAACAGCATCAACCTCGACATTAACAGAAATCCTACCATAAGATTATTACATAAATAGATCATGAAAAATGTAAAGAGCAATTTCTCAAAACACAAACCGAAAAATGGAACAGTTAAGACCGAGGTTTCGATTCTATCATCGAGCGAATGCGAATCAGTAAGTAATATTGATGATAATCTCGACAATAATTGCTAATTTCACAAGGAAAAGGAAAAAAGCCTAAAGAGAAGTTACAAAAATAAGCAAACTGTTGCTTTGCATAGACGTGGAAGTAAGCACAAATGGTAAATCCGCCCCAACTGCGATACGGGCGAAAGTGTATATCTATTTTATGTATTACGCTTGACATTGATTGCACATGTACGAACACCTCTAAAAGGTTTATGCATTCATAAGCATATTTTTGCATATTTATTGCTGGCCAGTTATTACTAACTTTACATGGTTTTCTTTCGTTGGTTCGTTACAAACAGTTAAAATTCAAGTTCTCGTCTAGTTGGTCGCGAAACATAGGTGGTTTGAAAATGAACCAATTAAGTTAGTATACCTGATTCAGAATTCAATGTACCAAAACTTATTTCCCGAGTTGTTTCCATTTCCATTATACCTCTGCCCTTTTTTTTGGAAAAGTTCGATTCTGAAAAATCACGATCAACATCACGCGAGCACCGGAAATATTTTGAACGAGATATTGAATCCCCAATTTAGAATTCAATGTACCAACTCGTAGATATTGCACTTTTACTATTTATATTCTAATCCGAAAAATCATGACCAATTTTAATAAAACATTCCGACAATTGCCAACAAGATACGATGATTCGCATACGATTTTCAGTAGGGGAATTTTTTGTTACTCAGCTCGCATTCGGAAACACGACTTTTAATACAGCTCATATTCATTAGCACTGGTTGAAATCGATTGGCGAAGGTTTGACAATCGCATTTATTTATAGATATTTTTTTAAATTTTAACCAAAGATTCTTCTAGTAAAGACAAACATATCGCATATTCAAAGTTAGGCTTACTGCCTTAACTTACAGTGTTTCGAATAGCTTCCGGGTGAATAAAATGAGTTTAAGTAAATTTCTAGGTAATTCATACTTGTAGCTACTTTTTAGACGATTCTGCAGCAAAAAAACTTAAAAGTTTAAAAAACTGGAAGACAAGTTGGAAAACACTTAAGTAATATAAAAAATGAATTTGCAACCCTTTTGCATAAACGGAACATGTGAAAAATGGAAAAAAAACAACAATACGCAGTAATTATTCTCACACAATTAAATTTATTTCCAATCTTCTCAAATGTATGCAAATTTGTGTGCAAATTCGGGTGCAACGAAAAAGAATGCAGCGACCGAACTTCTGCAGTCGCTCATCCTAAATCGAGCCATAAATAGTAAATATTAACCGCGCACTAAGCTGCTAGATAGTTGTTTAACTTTAACATTAACATTATTCATTATTGTGGTTTATTGGTGTGTTCATTCTTTGAAATTAAGTTTGTTAATGTCCCCTTTTCAGATGGCCATCTTACTTTGTTCCCGTCTTCTTCGAAACTAATTTTTCAATTACGGGAGGCACATACCGAGGTAAGTAGGTTTCTCAGCATTAAAAAAAATGATGATTACTTTATTGTGATTTTTCCTCGGATTTTTCTCGAGTTTTTTTTATCTTTGCGTTGTCAACAACATTGTTGATACAAATTCGGCATCCACCAATGTGGGTCCCTTTTTTTTAACATTTATGTTTCAATTACAAAACAAGGAATTCGGCAAAATAACATGTTAACAAAGCCAGATAAGCAGCGGTATTCTATATATTTTCCATACGTAAGTGCTAGCAATATCATCACTTATTTTTCTGGCTGCTCGTATGCAAACAAATATGTCTTAATTGATTTGTTTTGCAATTGCATTAGGTAACTGCTGTAGTACCCGAAGTGGTACCCTAATTAAACAACTCTTTGGAAACCCCTCGTAACACTTCTCCATTATTTCAGTATTACCCGCGATAATTGCGCACCTATTGAGGAAAGTAACTGAAGCTAAATTTTTTGTCGACGAAATAGAAGTTTGAAGTTTTGTCCTAAATTTAATTTGGTTTGTAGGTACTTTATTATTTTAATTTCGTTTGTGTATGACACATTTTTGCACTACTTAAGTACATTTCTTGTGCCATTTTTGCTATTTTTTCAACGTCTGCCTACCGATTGGCAGGAGAGTGCCTCGCTCAATACTGATAAGGTGGTATCACAAACAATTCGTGATTGCGGCTCGCTGCAGACACTTGTCTCTGATTACCGAGACAGCTATGGAAAAAAACGTAAAGGATCATGCAGATGAAACGCAAAAACATCAAAAAAAACTAAATGTACACTTTTACACATTCACCTTATCATTAGTTTTTCTAGTAAAGATGTTACAAGTCAAATTAATTCGCAGTCAAGCCAATTACGCTTAACCTTGATAACCATATCTGAATACCATTTGTCTTTTTCAAAACAGTGTAGAACGATAAAGCTATCGTTACATTTTGGTTCTACCTGACTCAGGACCCGTCTCCGATAACACAAATTTAAAATACAACTCACTGTGTGAATACCTATTTTGCGATCACATCGTCGCCGATTTTATGCAGCCTACGCGATTAACGTCCATCAAGCATAATTGACTTTCCGAAACAATTGATGATGATTATTTACGACTCTCATTTTTTACACATTTAGGTTATTAGGTAACTACGATTTATTTATCGTATGATGCAATCAATATCAGTTTCGTATTACGCTTACGAGAAAAATAGGAATATTGTTTACTTACGATTGTGCCTGTCGTGTCTCGTCAGCACCCCAAAATCCATTTTGAATAAACGCTATTTCCTAACACCTATTATTATCACTAAGTACATCCCGTATACTAAACATTCAGTGCTAAATAAGGTACCTTTAAACACCGCACTAAATCAACACCAACAATAACAGTTATTGCAACACTTTTCGAAATATAATTAACTACAGTTAAACGACTACCTAATTCAAACACTAACAACAATCACTATTAGCTACATCAAATCAAAAACGAAGATTGGCTAAGGGCACCTTCACTACAACAGTACGTAAAAATGGCGCGAAACGTATTTACTATTCAATCGTTCAACGTAGAGTACAACTACATTGAAGAATGACTAAATCCGAACTAGAGAGAGAGCCGAAAGCGGTAAAATACGCGACCGCGCACACGTTAAACCCCGACAATTTTCCTCCTGGCTCGGTGAGTGCTATGCCAGCCAATTCATTGGTTAGTAGATTACAAACGTCAATGTATTATCTGTACGAACGTACACCTTTTGCACGTGGGCGAGCTGTAGTAGTCGCGTCGTAAATAACGTTATTTTTGTTTATGTTTACATAGAATGGCGCGGTATTATGCGTGCTCTCATTTGGCTACAATTCAGTTAAATTTGTTTAGTTCATGTAGGTAAATTATATCTCGTTAAGGGGATTTCGCAATCGAAATAAATAATTATGATAACATGAGGTTGAAACACGCACTTTCTCTTTTACTTGTAATCATTGGAAAATAATTACAGGGCTGCTACCAATAACTAACCTAAATGTAATGCTATTTGGTATGGTTGGAAAGCATTTTTTCAGAGCTTTCCAACGACGTATCACACATGGGGGGTCACTATTTAAGATTTAAAAGTTTGGGTGGCTGGGGCGCAGGGGGTTGGAGGGGGTGCGTCGCCAACTATGTCATTGTGATTCCCCCTCCGAATTACCGAAACGGATTTTGACTTTTTTAAATATCTCGTTTATTTACTAAGATATGGGGGGTGGTAAGTTTTCAAATTGTCACCCTGTATATAAGGTTTTCCCTCCGGTTTAACTTCCATTTCGGAAAGTTCAAGAACTGATGAGGAGCTATCCAGAACTCTAGGTAGAAACAGGTACTTTCTCCCCAAGAAAATGTGTATTTCTCAAAACCAAATGTAAAAGTCTTTCATATCTTTTTATGAAACGATGCCAGCCAAAACTGTATTCGAGAAACTTTCAGAACGCTTGAGGGGCTAGTTGGAACTCCAAATCAGAACTGAAAAATTTTACCAAGGAACGGCTCAAAAACGGCCAATAGGTACGGCGAAAAAAATTTACAATACTAAAGATTAAGTTTAAAATGGCGTTGTGCGTTTGGTAACATTTCTGGGGAATCTGACTGCATTCGAATACGATGCGTTGTCCTAATTCTTCTAAAGATTGAGGTCGCGTTTGAATCCCTTCACTCAAAGGTTGAATAAATTCTAGATTTCAAATGGCCCCACAAGAAAAAACCTAACGGTGATCTAGCTGGCCACTAGATAACGTCAAACCCATCTATCAGCCGGTCCGTAACTAGATATGACCGCGCCCTTGGCGGCACTTCAAGTTTGCGCCCCCCCCCCACCACACCTGCGCGTGGGGGGTATTAAAAACCCCCCAACAAAAACGCAAAGACCTCCCAGTCCTTCTCCGAAAAATTTCTTAAGTCCAAGGTTTGAAGCTTTTTGATCCGAGAATTTCGCTTCTTTAAAACATGGAGAAAAGATTACATAATACAGTGTGTCCAAGATAAGAATGAACATCATGGACACATCGGAAACCATAACAAGTACACAGTCGGTTAAATTAGAAGAGTTGCGCATTTTAGGACTTAATAAAACGATGTTTTAAAAATGCGGAAATTCCGATCAGTTCCGAAGATATTAAAAAAAACTGAAAGTAACTTTTTTTAAGCTTACGATTTTACAAGATTTTCGCTGCGATGTTTCGTCTTTGAGAAACCATCAACTTCATATTTTTAATGGACCGGAAAAAGTACATAGGTAATGTACTGAGTAGCATTTTTTATTACGAATACAATTATGTATGGTACAATATGTCATTTAGGAGAACAAATTGTTTTTACATTTTGTCAACGCCTACTAAACCAAAATGTTAAAAATTTAGTAACAAGCAATTTTTCTGAGCTAAATAATAAATAATTTAAAATTTTTAACATTTTACGGTAGTAGGCGTTGACAAAATATCAAAATAATTCATTGATGGTTCCTTTAAATGATATAGGTGATAAAGAATCTTATTGTGCCATACATCGTTGTTGATGGTTTCTCAAAAACGCTAATTTGTACAGCTTAAAAAGTTCCTATGAGGAAGTGTTATTTGTTTTTTGATATCTTTTCAAACAGGGGCCGGCGAAATGATTAAATTTTTTTTTCGGAACTGATCGGAATTTACAAATTTTTAAAATATCACTTGACTTGTTTGCTTTTCCTTCTTATATTGGACACACTGTATATATTACATTGCCATAAGGAGGCAAAAGGGGGGAAGGGCAGAGGTGAAGGTAAAACCACTTTGTAACGACCTAGCTATTCACAGTCACAGTACGTACAGTATTAACAATCTGGAATAACATTTGTTTAAATAACCTCAATTTTTTTCCTAATACACTAATGTAAAAAGAAATTTTTTCAATGCCAATTTTGCGCCTCCCCGGTAACTGCGCCCTTGGCTAGCGCCCATCTCGCCACCGCCTAGATACGGCCCTGTCTATCTATAAGGTCCAAGAACTGTCTAAAATTCTGTGAGAAGGAGCCCCGTTTTGTCGGATTACCGGGAAAAAAAAAAGATCCAACAAGACAATCTATACATAGATACCAGACCAAACGGTTGATTTTGCAGGATGTTGTGTATGTACTCTGCTCTGCTCTGACCAATATCGACAATCATGTCGATTGACTGTACCATTTACAAGGAAAATACATTCCTCGGAAAAACAAACGTTAAACAAGAAATTAACGTTATTCTGGTGTCAAAAACCTGCAAACAACGGTCGGTGTCATCTTCATTGAGTTCTTGTACCAAAACGAAACTTAGATATTTTATACGGATGAAATTTGTTTTTCTGATTAAAAAAAAACAAAAATGTGCTGTATCAGGGGCTTCTTAGTTATTTAAAACGAGATGATTTGTGCGGGCTCTGTGACGAAATAAGCCCGACCAATCAGCTGCTAGAACCATTCAGATGCCATCACAACTTGGCAATATTGTAGGAGAACTTACTTTCGCGTGGAAGTTTGGGCCTCGCAAAAGGTTACCGGTTCAATTATATGTGATTGGTTGTAGATTTATGACGTATTTAGACTGAAGCATTTCAAATTCGGCCTAAAAACACAGATTTTCAATAATTTATTTTGGGTTTATTTTACTCCCAAATAAAAATTGAGGATATACGGATCTTTTCATTTTTAACGTACTTTGTAGATCAGAAATAAGAAATGAAGACGGGATGGCCCTATTGCACGGCCCGGTAGGTACGCATTACTTACACATACACTCCTCGTCTTTCTACAACCGTTTTACAAGTCCTCATTTGCTCCCGGCCAAAGTGAGATGAAAACATACCTTTTTACAAATAAATTTGCAAAAATGCGCTAAATAGAATAGAAGTAGAACCAAGAAGTAGTTAAACCTTCATGCTGTTCACTGTTCATTGCTGCATTGTAAAAAATATTCAGTGGAAATGTTTTCAAGAATTATGAAAAAAATATACATCTCCATAACGAAGCATTTGCGGACCCATTTTCATAGGACATTTTTGACTCGAATTTAGCCAAGGAACGGAACATTTTGTAAAGTAAAATGTTGTATCTTTCCTTGCGGGACGCCCTGTATATGCGCATGCCCACCACCGCAGTTACTCTGTAGCCGCTCGTGTACCGTGGTTCGTGTGTGTAATTGTGTATTCTAACCTCTTCATTAAAAATGGGCGAGGTCATCTACCTCTCTAAATAAGCCAATTAAAAAGTTGTTAAAATTGGGGATTATTAATAATAACCCGCATGTGATAATTAAAAAATGTCTCTGCAACACGAAGCCGAGCAATATTTTAGTAAGTTAAACCCGATAGCCAAAAGACTGCACGTTGACTTAAATACCACCAAAGCTGCCTATGACAAATTATGGTCGACACTAACAGAAAACGAACAGAACCAAATCTTAACCGAAAGCATAATGAAGCCGGAGGTGTGTTTAAAGTACAGTGTACTAAATCGCAATGGCGAAATTAAAAACAGTTACGCGTTAAAAATGATTTCCGATGATAACTTTTCATATCGAGACGAGCATTCTGCTCCATTTAGTTTTCGAACGCCTAGTCAGAGAGATCTGAGATTATGCGAAGGTAGTAGCGAAACTGAAAATGTTGTTAGTAAACCGAAAATACTAGCTCAGGTAACATCTTAACATTTTTAGTTTTGTACTTATATGTATTTATATTTACAGATTAGTACCAAGTCAGTAACCTGTGATACGTCTTCGTCATCATTATCATCATCGTCATTCAATTTACCCAAGACTGGTCTTGATTTATTAGACAATTGGTAATATCAGTTAAGTATTTGAGCATAGGTACCTATTTATATTGCACCTTTACACAAATTTGTAATTTATGTATCATCTTTGTAATATCTATTAAACGTTTTGTACAATGTTTCATTAAATGTTTTGTAAAAAAATGTAGCAGGTAGCTTAGTTGTAAACCTCACGCAATTTGGATTCCACCTCTTGTAATGCATACAAGGTGCCCCATTAACTTGGATGTAGCATAGCTTCTCTTATTTGAAAAACAAAAGATCACTTCTTTATCTAAAGAGAGGCTGTCTTATTGCGACAGTTTCAGTTCTCTAGATGTATACCACAGTCTCTTGATTTGTTCGGTTGGGGTTGCCCACTTCAGGGTGTAATCCTGATCACGGCTGTATAGTCCCCTAGTGCACACAAATCAAAATCTTTACCCATTCATTTCAGTATACCTGCTGTATGGTAGAATCACGAGTAATCACATGGTGGGTATACTACTAAAAAATATTGCAAACTATAATCGCAGATTCTGTGCTTAGCCTTTCCCCTCAAATTCTTAGATTAACTGCAAAATGAATATTTCTGAAAGATTATGGCCTAAAGAGCTAGCGAAATTAAGAGATAGGTACCTACAGTGGATAAATTACCAAAAAATATAGTATACTCTTGCACACTTGCCTATAATAATCAAGGAGTCGACTTGTCCTTGATCGATCAAAAAATGAATATCTCTGAATGAATATAGCCGTGAAGTTACCGGAAAAAACAATTATGTTAACCGGTTCAGTGGAGCCTTTCTGATAAACTTAAAACGACACGTGCTGAAGTTACATCCTATAAAATCGCTTTCACCTGTATACTGTGGCAGTCGAGACACATCTAGACTGCGCTAAAATTGTGTCTCTAGTCACGTAAGACTTGCAGATGTGTTGCACATTGACTCCCTCGGTCCTGCGCAAACGCAAGCGCGCTAAAATTTGAATATGTATACAGTGTAAGGGGTAAATCAATCATTGGGGTAAATAATACACATAACCTGCAAACGTTATAATTGAATTCTGTTGTTATCTACATTTCAAGTACATGGCTAAGAATTCCTAGAATATGCCAAAGGTGATAGAAAGAAACTGTTTTGGTAAGTACTGTAACAGTTAATTAGAAATAATTAATGAAACCTACTTACAGCAATAACGTTACAGACCAATATTGACCTAAGGTAGAGAGAGTTGGGTGCTGAACGAATCACAAAAAACCAGACTACATGCTACAGAAATGAAGTACTTGCGAAGGGTAAGGGGAGTTGTACCATATAGTACATGGCTATGTGGTCTAAGATTGTAAACGAAAAAAACAAAGTGCAATCACTTACACTGATTTAACTTTTTGTTTATACTATTAATCTGATTCTTGATGCATGAGTTTACTTTGAAAAAAAACACCTGTTGAAATGCAAGTGATAAATAAGGAAATAAAGAGAGATTGTGGAAGAAGTGCCGCAATGGCTGAACGAATTGGGATGCGAATTCTGGCACCCGATAAGGGCCCCCCCCTGTGCCTGTCGCATTTTGTAAAATGATTACGACGAGAGTGTCTTTTTACTTGGTTTGCTTATGACTAGCTATCCTTGTTTGTAAAGATGGCAGGTGTCAGAGAAGAGATGTCAACAACGAGGGTATTTACAGTGGAGATCGGTACCCAATCCTTGGCAGCAAGCCAAATGGAAGTGATAAAGTTGGTAAGATTCGTTTTAATTTGAAATTTACGATTTGAACTTGGAATTGTGTAAGTAGTCCTGCCACGAGTAAAGGTTTCGTCAAACTGATGCAGTGGAACTGTTTGTACAGCTAAGAAACGTAGGTCTAGCGCACAGAATTAAGTTTAACGAAGTAACGCAGAATTGACAGTCTTCCCGGAAGTACCAGGATATACAATGAAATCGTCACAATCGTAATATGAATGTTCTGCAAGTCAGTGATCATTTCTCTGTATTAAACGTAGAATTGAACGCAGCTGACATAACCTACTTCAACGGATTAATATGAAGGGTAGCAAAATGACAAGAGCCCTATCGTGCCTGATAAATAAATCGGAAACTAAATATACCGCAGCAAGTTGTTTTATTATAAACCATCGGTGCTAAGGTACGTCATATGTTAAAGCTGGCACAAGTAGGTGCTTACGTTCACCAGACGAAGCACTACCCAAAGACAGCTGAATACTCTAGCAAGGTTTTTCTCACGAGTTCCTGTGTGACAGCACTGTCGAGGTGTAAATACCACTGTACGTCGACTCACAGTGATGTGTAGACCTCGACAGTGCTATCAAACACCCATCTTTAGGTAGCGCTAATGAAGCACTTCGTCTGGTGAACGTAAGCATTATCGTAACCGTTACCACGAAACTTTTAAAGGTCTACAAACTTACCCCACATCAACATATCAATGAAATCTTAGGCGTCTTGATTCCAAACACGAAAAAGATACACAAAACGTTAAGTTTTAAACGCAAACAAACGAATTTAAAATAGGACGCCATCTTCTTGTTCTTCCGATAACATTTAACATGACATCGAAAAGACCGATTTGCGAACACTTCCCCGCCGGTTTTTGTTAGTTTAAGGGTTGAATTTAACAACAAAGTCCAAATTTACGTGTTCGCGTCCCGAGATCCTACACGCAAACGCCGATTTAAATTCGAACGAAAAGGAGAAGGGTCCCCATAACTTTTCGTAGTAAAAGATTTCGTTTTAAACATCGATTTACGCATGATGCACCGAAACGAACTATGTTCCACAATCGTCTCCGTCTTTTATTTGACTTTTTTTAAGTTTATTTTAATATCGCACTTCGTAAATTAGCAGAAAACCGAAAAAATACAACACGCTTGGAACGACACCAACGACATATTGATCACGTGACGAAGATTGTGATCATGACGTCACAACAGCAAGACTCGCTACGATTCGCCCGTTCCAAAAAATGGTCCAATCAAATGCATCCGGCTTTTTGTTTACTAGTTATTCCCGGAATTCTAAAGCGATGGCAAATTTACTTCCCAAGATCTAAAAACTATTGCTATTGCAAAACGTTTTCACACAGAAATGGCCAAAATCACTTCTCTGTTTCCCCTTTATTGGTTTATACATACATCGTACGTGGGCGAATATCCGTGTCTTTTAATCCAAAACGTAAACAAAGCAATTTCATGGAACCAAAATACGACCCAAACGAACAAAAGTTGCCCTAAATCGTCTAATGTGGAACTTCCCCATATTCCCGTGAGGTCCGGGCGTAAGGAACCCCCCCACCCCCCGAAACAAATTCATACATCAATCGTTTGTGACTCCCGGTACCGCGTTCTTGTTTAAAAACATTCAGCCCTAAGGGCACCCATGACAATTTATTATAAAAGACCATCAAACCTTCCTTTCCCTACCCGTACGGCCGTACCCCACAGACTTGCGGTGTTATGGTTCGTGGTCCTTTCTTGAACGTTATGGACAAGTGCTAAAACCATTAAATATTTTGGGGGAGAGTGATGAAGGGAGGGGTATCTGGAATACCTACCCAGTAAATGAAAATTCAGCGTTCCTTTCCCTACACCTAGCATAACATTTTCGTACGCTAGAGAGGATGGCTCAGACTGTTCCTACAATTACCAGAAGATATTTTCGTGGATATTTTGATGAGAAGATTCGTTGCTCTCGTTTGGGATAAAATTATTAATTAATAAATCTACGATCTCCCCAATATTTTTGGAATGAGAAGATCGTGGATTTATTACTTAATAATATTAATCATAAGATGTTCGTGCGCTGTGACTCCCAGTGCTATGTTCTTGAGGCTCTCCCTCAAAACGTGCTGCCTTAGAAAGTTGAATTTTCCTTTTGTAATGCGAGCATTTTGTGGAGAAAAGGTCAGGGGAAAGCGACGTAAGTTCTGGAAAAAGCAGTCATGGCGCTTCCAGTAACTTAGAGCGAAAAGCTCGGTATCGTTGGTCCCGACCACAAAAACTTTTCTCAGTTTTTAGCGATACCTGACTAGCCGTCTGTCAACCTCCTAGTGGTGCCCCCTCTGGTAACGATCTCAACCCTCCTAACGGAACTCTGATGAGATTGCCGAATGACAGTATGGCGAACCAAATCCAAGTCAGGGTGGAAGAGCCGACGCCGAGAGGACGGCCTGGTCAAGGGGGAACTTGGTCATTGGACAGTGAACTCTGGGTACCGGGCGCCTCTCAATTTCAAGTAGCCTTCTGATTGTAAGGGGAAGCTGCCAGGGACCGTTGAAAAGCCTAATACTCGTGGGAAGGTCGTATTGGACTTAATACAAAAACCACTCAAGCTGTAACGGGGGACTCGCTACCTCCAACCATCACTGACCAAGGATTGTCCATCGAGAGGGCCTTATTGGCCTCTGACGAAGACCACTAGTCTAGACAGTGTTACCGCATCCCTCTCTCTCTGAAGACTCCTAATTCTTGGGTAACAAAGCCTCAGGGGAGACAAGTGAACTAAACAATGCTGTGGAAGGCCCACCCCACAAGTAAATCTTTGTGGAGCCCTTTGTAAGCGGTTCAAAAAACTCATAGGCTGCTGGGTATAATCCAAACGAAGCTGAAAAATCAAACGGTACCCTCAGGAGTGCTGGCAAGTTCAAAGCGAGAAGCCCAGAAAAGGGAGCAGGACAGTTATGTCTCGAGTTATGTCCTCATATGGGAGCGCAGATAATACCCTCAAAAAATCTCGTTCCATCACTTCTCAAGCCATGGAGGAAGGTGGAGGTGCTTCCACAGCTCCAAAAAAAAACTTCGAATCTGAAGTACAATCACCACAACAGCACTAGCAGCTGCTACAGGGGCAAAATGCAAGAAGCTATGGTTAAGCATCACAGTTGAGGCAACTTGTGGCCAGTTCACCCGGGCTTAGGCAGACACCTCACTGTAAAGCAGGACATTGCCCTCATTCAAGAACCTTTGGGTTGTTAAATCAATGGTTTCTGGTTTTGGGGGCACAAAACCGTTATTTTGATATACGATAAGAAAAACCTAGAACAGAAGGTAGAAGGTATTTGTGTTCCTAGCCACCTTAAAGCTCTTCTGCTGGCACACCTGTGGTGCTCGTGATATCTGACTATACAGTTAAGCTGTGACATACAGAGGGTAAAGCTAAAGTAATAGTAGTATCAGTATATCTGCTAATAGCACCAAATATTTTGAGGGAGACATGTAGAAGTTTATAGCTTGGTTTATAGTGACTTATCTGGTAGAGTATGTTAATTTATTTTCCGTACACCATGATGGTAGAAGGGTTTTGATTATAATAAATACCTAATAACGTTACAATTCTTGTTGTTTATTCCATATTATGCTGTAAAGGATCGTGACGGTTGCTTTCAAGTTTGGACTATTATAATGTAACTCGAATTTACAGTGATGACCGAAGGCTTTATTAATTCCAGTGCGTTAAAGCAAATTCAAATGTAAGCGCGGTTGCGTTTGCGCAGTACCGAGGGAGTCAATGTGCAAGACATCTGCAAGTATATTACATGACATAACCTCAAATTTTATTTAAATTGTGTTATTGAATATAATTTTAATATTATAAAGATGCCCAAGGTTGTATCACGTAGTATTGCTTGTTCAGATATTAAAGATCAGGAAGAATATGGAGATGAGAAACCTTTACACATATATTACTGCTTATGCGGCCAAATGACTCTAATACTTGGTAACAGATTTATTGTAACTCGATGATTACTGAATTATATATTTACAGACTGTGCCATGGAAAAACTACCATTACGCAAACGTGACGGAGCACGAGTACTTGACGGAGTAAATCACGCACATAAAATCACATACGATATTGATGAAACAGTATATATTAAACGTCCCGAAGGTATTGAAAGGCAACATCGTTTGAAATGCAAAAAATGTGGTCTCTTACTTTATTATAAACACGATCCCAACAGCACAGTAAATTTTATTGTCAAAGGATCCTTAATTAAATCATCTAAGGAGGGTCCTATCGCGGACATTTATAATCAGGTAGCAGTAGAAAAGCCAAAAAAAATTATGGTTACTAAGCATACTAAAAATATGGGCAAATTCAGTTCAGTTACCGTATCAACGATTGATGAAGAGGAAGACGAAATTGAAGCGGTATTACATTCAAGTTGTTATATAATATTAAAGCATTGTTTTGTAGCGAGAGGTAGCAGATAGTTACGCCAATAATGCGCGAATTATCGAGAAACAACTGGAACGGAAGGGGATGAACAAAAGAAAACAGGAATCGAAACAAACACAATTAGAGTTGAAGAAAGTACGAGGTACACTAATAGATAAGTAATAAGAATGTTTTATTTGAAACATGTGTAAACAAAAACGAAACTGCGCCCTTATTTAAAAAATCTCTAGTAAGCTAACTAAAGAATACTTCGTTGTATAAATTATAAAAGTTTAACAACCTATAAGCTTATTATTAATTTAACATAACGAAAGATTCAAATATACAAAATTTTATTCAAAATTCATGTCTTTTTACAAATTTTTCTTTGACTAGAGTTAGTGACTTAAAAGTAGTGGTGTGGTTTCTTCGGCTCGTCGGACAATCCGATTACCTACTTGTCGAAAATGCCGATCGTGCAGGTACAATGTACTTAAACTCATATTACTAGGATTATTAGTATTCGATGGCCCCTCCATTCTGACCGGCGCACCGTAATTGGAACTATCGTTTAAATCAACTTGAAGCATGTAATCTCCGCTACTTTGCGGGACTATCAAACTGCTTTCGCGTTGCACAGCCTGTACGAATTGTTGCGCTTCCGATGGCGGCCTCCAGCATGGATTTGTAAGTGTGAAATGTACGAGGGATAACTCGGTTTTGCCGTCTTCCGCCTGGGTGTACTGATCTAAGGCGGTTTGTCCCTGAGCTCCCTGCCATTCGGGGTTGCCGTGCTTACGGACGTCCATTTGTGCGAAACTGCACACGTCTCCAACACCGACCTGAAGCATTTGTATAATTATAATAACGAAAAATGTCATTCCATAGTAAGATCTAGTAACTCCACTTGCAAAATTTCAAAGAACAAAGTCATACAAAGACAAAGTTGTAGATGATATGAATCCAGATATTTCGGTATCAAACATTCCAGCAACCTACCAACTAAATTTAATGATTATATTTTACGATAATCAGAGACAATGTTTGCAGTAAGTGGGGGGGATTTTTTTTGTTTATGTTCTTATGTTTAGTCCAGTCAAATTACGGTTTGGGCTAGATGTGGTCACTTCACTCAATGAAACCAAGCGTATCGTAGGTAAAAAAAATCCGCTGAATCTGAAAATCATAGTCCCCCTGGCGGGAAGCTCCCGGAACACATTGTTATAAACATAAAACTAAGTAAAAATGAGAAAAATGTCGTGTTTTTTCGCATTTGACTTTGAATATCTCGTTAACTATTGCTCTGAGGGAAAGAATGAATAGAAATGAACTTGTTTAGAATAAAATTTTCCATAAGATGCAGTTGGTCCGGAACGCTCATTTTCGACTGTTATTGTTTTTATGGCACAGTGTTACATTGTAAATTGCAAAATTGTGGCAATGTAAACGTAAACTACCACAATTTCAATTGACAGGTATCCTGAAAACAAAAAAAATCCCTTTGTTTTGAAATACATTGGCATTACAATATTCCCCAAAAACATAAAACTCGGAATGAAGTTACCAGTAATTACTTAAATTTAAATATCGTATATCTATATCACATAAGCTAGTATTTACCATGGCACAGTAGAAGTTCAAAACTTACCACAGATACAGTAAAATTGCGGAAAAAGTCCACAATATCCAATGACCGCGGGTAAATGTGTCTCCATAAAATATACGGTGTGATGATGGGCGATAGGAGTTCTTCGAGTAAACCCACGATTCTATACTGGAAAAGTTGTTGAAATTCCTTCCTCACGCGAAGTGTGTGCGCTTGTCCTCGCCAGCCATCCGGAAGATAGTGAGTGTGCGCCAGCACGTTTGAGAGTAGAGTTTCCGGACACCATGCCTGAGTTTCGTCGGGAATTAGTGCTCGACACACCGCTAAACCCGCTCCCAAAACCGTAATGGTGGTTAAAATGTGTTCAACTGCTAAAACATCCTCGTCGTAGACGGTCAAAACAAGTAACACTGCTAGTATTGCACCAAATATAAAGGCGAAATTATTCGCAATTATCGTTACCATAGGAGAATTAAATGCAGATAGGTAACGACTCGCAGGACGATGGGCACGATTTAAACGTGCCTGTAATTCGTGATCTAATTCGTTAAAATGTCGAAGGTATAATCTACCATATAACGACCAGGTTCTTATTCCTAAAGTGCCTGGCTCCCTTTTCAGAATTTCTGCATGACTGAAGAAAGCGTAAAGTATTTGCCAAAAGAATATTAACGGCGATAATACTAAATTTGCTAAAGCTAACCATAATACGAGACGTCCAAATTTATTCGCTAATTCGTGTCTAAGATTAGGTTTTTTGTATTCCTCTCGTAGATGCCACGGATTTTGAAATGGAGACCAAGGACTCGAGAACAATAGCAATTGCATATTATAACGCAATCCACGCGTCCAATACACCGCTTCACCAATTATGGGAACTTGCAGTCGCGGTTGTAACAGTCGCTTATTCGCCATAGCGACAAGGTAATTCTGTTGCCTTAATATACGATGATAAATATCCAACTCTGTCAATTCCTTCTTATGTATACACATTTGCTGTTCTAATTGCACGGCGCGTATTTTCGTTTGTACTTCGTGCCACGTTAAATTATCTAAATCACAATCGGCGACACTCAAAGCCGAATTAAAAAATTGTTTAATATCCCAATAATAAAACATGTAGTAGATGCCTCTGAATAAACGAAGCAACCATACTAAAGCTGCGGTCGAGATTCCAATCCAAGTAAATAGACTGAAACGTGCTATACACTCCTTTGCTGGATAAACCACATCACCGATCGTTACCTAAAAATTATAACGGGTTACTTTACAAGGTACCATAGAGGAAATATAATGGTACCCAAATTGAGGCCCCTTGCACACAATTTATTGTATTTTATATACATTTTGACAATATTTTTTAAATGGTTTGTAAGACCGTTTTGCGTTTGAATCCCGTGTGGCATGAAAACACTGTCCTACAGGCTACATACAATATACACAATTGATTTCTACATCCCTTTCTTGCCATTTTTTTACATCTTCTAAATCATGAAACTATCTACTATCAAAACAGGCAATCAAAAATGAGTTGCTGTCAAGTCGCCTTAGGAAATTAAGTATGATTTTTTATGTAAACAAAAATTCCAAAGGTGACTCAACAGCAACTCATTTTTGATCGCATAGTATAAGATATAAGCATAGCTCCATGATAACCATTGTCTCAACAGTATCGTTGCAATGGATACTACGCTCAATCTAAACTCAAGTTTAAATGTGACAGTGCAAATGGACAAAAGTCTGAAGTGCTATTCGCTGTGTTCTTTGATACACAGTAGGCTATGGCCTGTACAAATAAAACAATTCCACAATTAAAAAAACCTCCTAAAAAAAGCACATTTACAGCCCTGTGATTGTGATATATATTGCAAAGCTGTCAAAACTGTAAATAACTTTTTCAACAGCATACAAAACCACACCACATGCGGCCAGTGGGTGCCCTGGCCTAATGTTTACTGTTGTGCCATTGCTTATTAAGGGCATACGCTTTAGATGTGCAAGGGGCCTATTATTAACCGTCACATTATAATTGATTACCTTTGTCGAGTTTGCAAGTTTCTCATCCCCAAACAGCAGGGGAAAGTTGATGCAGTTCGTTAAAAAGGTGTACAAAACTATCACGAAGAAAAATTTAAATAAATCTAGAATCACTTGCAGCATCATACACGAGAAGCCATGCCGTTGATGGTATCTGTACATTCGCGAGAAGAACGAGTCCAAATCTTCGATGTGATTCCATCTCGCCCGTGACGATTCGACGACGTGAATTAAAACACCGCCGTCGTCGGGGTCACCGGCTTCTTGTAACGCCGCATAGCTCTGCATTTTTCACCTTTTCTTGTGCACTGTAAATAATTGAAGTATAAGTATCCTTTGTCTAAATGCAAAAACGTTTGTTTTATTATTGTAATCAGCTGATTGGTGGAAACATAAACAAAACAAAGCGTTCAAATTAACAAAAATCCACTTACCTTTAATGCAATATGAGTGTTGCATAGTACTGCTACGCAATATTACCTTGATTTATTAAGCAAATTTTAAAAATAGACTTTTGAAGATGAATTTTTGCAAACATAACAAAGGAAACGTCATTTAATAGACTAAAAATTTTTAAATAGTATGTATTACAGAGAGGGTGAACATTACGACGTTTCGCTGATAATTTTTTACACTTTACCAAATTTAAAGTACTTCCAAAATGCACTTAAAAATCACGTTGATAGGGTATGAACAATTTTTATTTACAAATTTTTATTTATAACATGATAGAGGATGACATTTGGTAATCAAACTGTCAAAAGTCAAATTCCCCTAAACATTTCGCACTCCTTTGTTTGGTCAAATATATAGGGTGGTTGTGAATGTCAGTTTTCTGATTCCATTGAAACGTTCGTCAGCGAAAGTACTTTACAGAATTGGTCACACCAATCGCTACGACCTAAAAATTGCTGCAGACACTCTCTTGAACTCATGTAGGTCAAAGCTCATGCTGGAGCAAAAGATACCCAGACAAATACGCACAAAGTTTAAAAATTTTTGAAAATTGAAAAGAAATTATATTTTTATATTGGCCGTTTGTGAAAAGTTTAAGTGGTAATTTGTGACAGGGCAGAGAAATTACCTGCTACATATTAGGGTTGTCATGAATTCTTCGCACTGCGAGACTACAGGAAGTAGGTACTGTAGCGTTCTTAACCTTTGAGAGAGAACTGCGGACCCTAGATGACGTCCCAAAGGATTCGCGTAGCGTGGCTCAAAGTGAAAAGTTTACCACAACAACCCCATATCTAGAGCGGATTTCGTGAACCTGAAAGGAAGCCAAAGATATTCATGGCTGGAGGCAAGACATGTATGAGGTCTACGCTGACAAAACTCGTCGCAACTCAAATTATCAACTGGGTGATACAATTAGTGCAGAGTCGTTTGTCGGGCAGCGCAAAGTTTCGAAGCGTGATGGTCCCTATACCTAATTGGAATGCATGCGCGATTCTGCCCAAAAGCTTTTCACTTCTGCCTTTTGTCTAGAATATGCCTAACAAATTTGGTTCCAATCTGTTGAGCCGTTTAGGCGGATATAAGAGTACAGACAGACACACCGACCAGCCGACTTTGTTTGATTCGAAATCCTGGTGCTTCAAAAAGTGTAGTTCCGTTAGTCATTTTTTACTCCAATGTAATACCTCCCTTGCGGTTTACTTAATTAAGTTTATTAAAATTATAAGTTGCAGTTGAGCGCTGCACTTACTTTTTGCACCATCCTATATCTACATGTAGATTTCAGTACGCAGGGGATTTTAGTACGCAGTTGATATTCTGAGTTGTCAACTTGTAGCCAGGTGCATTTCAAAACTGTCAAGTTTGATATGTGGTAAATGATGTTAATTCTGCCACGTAATTTTAAACATCCAAAATAATGGGAAACGCTCCGAGCGTCGATGTTCCCGGAGGAGGAACGGAGGGCTATCATGTATTAAGGGTACGTACAAATTTGCTTCGGAAAATGCCTATAATGGGGCCACGTAATTTAGGTACAAGAAAACTCTCCTGGAAGTAGAGCAGGATTAGAAGCCTTCTTTGACTTTATTATTTCAATAAACGGTACCAGATTGGACCAAGACAATGAAACACTGAAACAGATTTTACGAAATGGCTTAGGTAAGTCAGTTTCTTGCTGACTGAATTGAATACTTATCTTTCGCAGGGAAGAACGTGCCAATGACGGTTTATAGTAGCAAAACGCAGGCAGTTAGAAGTGTAAATATCGAACCTACAGAAGAATGGGGAGGTCAAGGTTTGCTTGGAGTGAGCATTCGATTTTGCTCGTTCGAAGGTGCTAATGAGAACGTGTGGCACGTGCTGGAAGTTCATCCTAGTTCTCCTGCTGAGCTGGCAGGTTTAAGATCGTTTACAGATTACATTATCGGTTCTGATTCCGTATTACACGAAAGTGAAGACTTTTTTGCTTTAATTGAGGCTCATGAAGCGCGCAGTCTGAAATTGTACGTGTATAACAGCGTGGACGATTCTTGTAGAGATGTTACAATTACACCTCACCGAGACTGGGGCGGTGAAGGAAGTTTAGGCTGTGGAATCGGTTATGGTTATCTACACAGAATTCCAATTCGAGGATTACCTGTCAAACCATCTCAACCGATAACTCCAATTTTCTCAAAGAGTGATACTAGTCCCGCTTTTTCTAATGTAGGAACTAATCCTGCTATCGTTGCCACTGTAAATCCTCAGCCTGTGGTACCTTTACCTCAATACTCGGTACCAGCACAAAGTTTTGCCACACCCCCGTATTCCACTATGCAATCCCCAATTGTGACAAATTTACCTCCAACAACAGGCACAGTTTTTACTAATCCGGTAACCATTTCCAATTTACCTCCGACAACTGCTGCAGTTTTTACTAATCCTGTAACTATTTCAAATATACCTCCGACAATTGGACCAGTTTTTAATAATCCTGTAACCGTTTTAAGCGGCGTTCTAAACGAAACTGTGATGCAATCAACATTACCCAACTATAGCAATCCAAGCACTTCGTACTCACAGTCAACATTTCCTCCAACCTCTGTTAATCCCACAACATTACCATTAAATGCCACGCCGAACGTGAGCACGTATTTTAGTATACCGACCACCTACCAAGATGGACATACACATTTACCTACATCTACACCTTTAATATATGACCCCACAATCGCTGCACAATCTGCACAACAATTACTTTCAAATTCAAGTGCCCCTATAAGTTAACAAGTTGGAGGGATATACAAATTACGATTTAATCTATTTTAAAAAGTCCAGTATTGCAGGTGAGAATGTGCAAAGTAATTACATAAGTACCTACATGTATTTGGATAAAATCTTTATTTGTATCTATTGTGACTTTTATGCAATTTTAGTATGTAATTATCTGTTTTGTTATACAGTGTTAAAAATATGCTTTTAGCCTAAATATATACTATACATATGATAGTGTTTAAGATTCGTTAAAATACATTTTATTGACAAAAATTAACATATGGAAGTTTTGTGGTTTGAAATAACTTAGCATGTCACTAAACCACAAGTGGCATATTCAAAATTAAAACAATTATATTCAAGCTGAATAAATGTTTACATTGGGAATTGAATATGCAAGAAGCGCATGCAAAAGTTTGTAGAGGACTCCAATAAACACAGGATTTTTAGCGACTATGGCAGACTGTGCCGAAAATTCAATCTTAAGAAATTCTTTTTACTAGCAATACTCAGTTTGGTAAAATAACCGGGCGAAGTCGTTGTTGACGCCTTCAAATCTGAAATATTTATTGGGCAAGATAATAGGATACCTATTTTTATTGCCATTTGCACCATCAAGTATGAAGCGCCATTTGTGACATA
This sequence comes from Photinus pyralis, assembly GCF_008802855.1. Classification (NCBI taxonomy): domain Eukaryota; kingdom Metazoa; phylum Arthropoda; class Insecta; order Coleoptera; family Lampyridae; genus Photinus; species Photinus pyralis. The sequence continues at coordinate 42,796,675 of NW_022170596.1, read as the reverse complement.
ATTATTACACAAAATAAAGACTGTTTTTTTTTATAATTAAGTCGGTAATAAATATTTGGAATTCCTACAATTCTCTGAGATTTTGGCACCCCGTGTGGGGTGGGTCTGGTCCTGTATGTTTAAGTGCCGGAAGTTCATATACTGTATTTTTTTTCTTCTGCTAAGCACATTGATTTATTTTTACATATAAAACGTTCATTACAATTATAATACAGATATTATTCAAAACTACTTTTGTAAATTAAAATTGTGTTTATTCTGAATTGAAATTAATGATATACTTCACTCAAATTATAAAGAAAATGATTATTGTTAGTATGGTCTTGGTGGGCCAGGAGGACCACCTCTCATCATGCCTGGAGGTGGACCTCTAATTCCCATTGGAGGTGGTGGACCACCTCGACCCATTGCCATTGCTGGAGGAACACCCATCATCCCTGGTGGAGGTCCCATCATTCCCGGTGGAGGACCACCCATACGTGGTGGACCCGGATGCATTTGTGGCGGTGCGGCTACCTGTCCACGGCCACCTGGTGTCATCACTTGCTGTGAGGGACCTCCTACACCTCGAACGGGACCTTGTAAGCCTACAGGTACACCACCTACACCCGCCGGTATTCCACGGCCAGCAGCTCTGCCGATTCCGGGGCCAGGTGCTGCACCAGGAATGGGCACTCTTGGCAAACCCTCTTCTGGCGGCGGAGGACCTTCCACCGTTAGTGAAACGATACTTTCGCCACGCAACAGAACGAATCCTAGCACTCGCTTCTCTTCTCTTTCAATTTTTGAATTTTTCGGTTTAATACGCCGAAATTCCTCACAATCGCCCAAAATCATGTTCATGTGCTTATCGAAAGCTTTAAACGTACCTATAAACGTCCGCGAATCTTGCAGGGTTATGCGGACCCGGTAGTTTATGTGTTGTACCATTTTATTGTTCTTACCAATAGTCTACGGATGTGATTCATTACTAAGTTTAATGCTTAATTGGTAATTCACTTACCATTTTTGCCTAGTTTTTCTACTCTCAATAAAAGAAAATATTACGCACACCAAACGCTTTAAAAACTTAACCTACAACAAAACCACCGAAATCCGAATAATAGAACGAATTGCCAACCTTAAAAAGTAAATAATTCCACCAATATATGTTACCAAGAGAGGGCGCTAACTTAAATAGCTAATTTCCATTCATAATTTTTATTCCCGATATTAGGTTGGTTTCCAACCAGGACTGTGAGAGAATAATTTTATTCAAATAATGAATAGCTTTTTTAAGGCTTCACAGTCTAAGGATAGTTGAAAGATTTTGAAATATAAATAGGCAACACACAATACAACCACCACCACAGCCGTGAGTGAAAAGTAATAAATTTAAAACTTAGACCATATGGTCTAAGATTTAAAAGCCCATAACAAAAGATTGGGTGGCTCTATTTGTCACTTTTTTACTAATCTTTCCACCCAAATGCCAGCCTCACCTTCCTGTTTTTACTGATGAGTGACCTAGCAACCTGAATCACCAATGACTTCCTTGGAAAGCGTACGAGTACACAGGAAACGGGGCTAATCTTATCCTTAAGACAAGCAATAATTGTCCATAAAGACAGATGAACTTTCTTATCGGTCAACGGCAGATGATGTAGAATGCAAGGGAAAAGTTACCACATTAAAAATCTTTGGATGCACCCAAGAAACAGCAGCCCGGATTATGTACCTTCAATGAGAAGGCACTTCTCCTGGAAAATTAAAAAAAAAAACCCCTCTCGTGAAATACGCTTAAACGAAAATTCCTAGGCGATAATTTACTGAGCGGGGTGAGTTTACCGCGTGGCATAGGCGGGTAAGTATTATAAAGTTATTAGCGAGAGATGGTATAGTCATTGAATAATTATTCAATGGTATAGTACAGGGGTCGGCAACCTATTGAAACAGAAGAGCCAAAAATTACAACTTATAAAATTTCCCAGTTTTGAAAGAGCCACAAAAAAATTTTGATTTAATATTATAGTATTTGGCTATATACAGGGTCCTGCAACAATGCGTCGGTTTTTCCTACATAGCTGATACCTGGTAAAAAATATTGGTGGTTGCGGATCTACAGAAATTATTTTTGCATGTACAGGGTGTCCCATTTTTACGATGTCAATAAATAACTGATCTTTTTAAATAGAACATCCTGCATATTTTTACTTGTTTCAATGCCATTTGTTCAAAGTGCTATAACTATTCTTTTTCAAATGGAACTACCACTATTTTATTTCGCTATTCGATTGTCTTTTGTGTTCTCTTCAATGTTTATAAGGGGTGCCCTGTGCTTAAACCCCGCAGTTTTTATGTTATTCAATATTTTTCACAAAAGTACCTACTCATTAATTAATTACGTGTTTATACATAGGAGTAGGCTGCTATAATAAAAAAACAAAAGAATACCAGAAAGTAAAGGTAAACAGGTGTCACAAATTAGATAATTATTTGCTGCAAGTGTACTTTTGATTTGGTAAACAAATAAGATTAATTAAAAAGGCGAATTTCGAACAAATGAACTAATTTCTTTAGATAAATACGGAGAGCCGCAACTTTATATCAAAAGAGCCGCATGCATGAGACCTTTCATTAGAATACCATGACGGGTAGAACGTGGGTTTACCCCCATCTCCTCCATCCATCTATAATATAATGAAGGAAATGTCAAAGGTACTTAAATCTTCTGTCCTTTGGTGCATTCATTCAAATCTTCAAACAATGCTGCGATTCAGAAATGGAACAGATTTAGAAGCATCCTAAATTACACACGTTTGTGAAAGCTTCAAACAAAGGATAGGTACCAACGTATAGCCATAGAAATTTTTTTGCATTTATAGAAATCAACTTTTTATTTGAGCCCCTACCCAGCTGATAGTTTCACAAGTCATATTTTGCAGTAACATTACTTAACAACCTTTAAAGCACTTATGTTTTAAAGGCCCGATTTCGAACGCATTTGAGGGTTCACAACGGAGATTGTGATTCCGGTATAATAAAACAAAATTACACCATTATCGCGGTAGTGTACGTAGAAATACCCGCTAGATCTAAATGACCGTGCCCCCACCTTCTTTACACCCTCCGCATCTCCATACCAAATTTTCCAAATTGATGGTGAAAAACTGACCGTGGTTGATTTTCGTAGAATTTTGGAATTTATTTACTGTTGCTTTCGTAAAATTAGCCCTGAAATATTCGCCCTCAAAACAAGTGAATAATTTTCCAGTAGAAGAATTTCAAGTGTTGGATTCTACAATTTTATACAATCGTGATTTTGTGGCGTTGATTTGGCAGTTGAAAAATAGATCTAAAAGTGTCAAATTTTTGTGAGTCTTTCAAATTTCAAATCAAGATCTTCCAAATGTAAACTATGGAAGAATTGTTAAAAACTATTTGACAATCGGACAAAAGTTGAACTAACGCTAAATTTAAATCGGGCATCGCGACGTTAAGCTCGGTTGTTGGTGTAAAGTGTCGTGGCGCGATATTTTCAACAATTCCCATTAAATCGAATAGATTTAGTGCAGTAAATGAATGGAAAATGGTAGTTTACACGCGTATATAATGATATTAATTGAAAAGTGGTTTGTGAAAAAAAGGAAACGTGTGCATACGTTTAAATGCATCTAAGATATTCCACATTATTTTAAACATCTCTGCCTAAAAATAACACGTGAGTAGCAAATCGTTGAACACGTGTTGAAACTAAATTAAGTTATTTTGTTTGAATTTTTAGTTAAGAATACCCGTTTAATAAGGTCATTGCTGGTCGAGGAGGGTTTTCCGATTAATCATTTATCATGAGTGCTATAATATGAGTATAAAACACCAAGAATCATCAATAGCTGGCATTGGACAAAGTCCTGGCTGTGATCCAAAAACATCCAAACGTAGCAGTGGCCTCTTTTCCTTCTTTAAGTGGTTTAAACCTTCCGTTTCTCGCGAATCCGTAACCCAAGAGGTGAGTTCTTCCAGCAGCTGTGATAGTTTAAATTCCATTAGTAGTAGCGGAACAATCGCCTCGTTTTCGTTTGTTCCTGCGAGTGATTATAAGATTGATGTAACGCAAAGGAATATCGTTCCCGGTCCCGAAACTGACACATACCGAGCAAGACTGAAGCAACGCGATAAAAGGAGAGAATGTGATAAAGATCTAACGTTACGAAAAAAATATAATTTATTCTTCAGTCGCGATACCGTTCTAAAAGTCTCTCCAACTTTTTCTGAAGAATCCGACAATAGCAAAAGTTTACCTCTGATGACGCGCAAAACTGAAAATGAGGAGGAAAAGTTGCACCGCAGAACAAACAGCGAATCGTCGAAAATAAAAAAAGCCGGGGCTTATTGTCACGTTAAGGGGAAACGAAAGGCTCCTCCTCCTCCCGCCGTCAAAATTTTCGATGGAAATTCGTCGCTGAGTTTAAGGAGGAAAAAACGATTGGCCCCGCAACCTCCGGTAGCAGTAACGGCAAATAAACTAATTAACTCGTTTTATGGCGATAGTAAATACGACACAATAGAATACGCGGACGCGGACGTCATCTTTAACGACTGCCTCAAGTTAGACCATGGCATTTTGAAATCGGCCAAAAACACGGACCAGGAACCGTTGAGTAAATCGCCAAGATCGAGTTACATGGAGGCACCGGTATCCCCAAGACCGTGGTACAAAAGAAATCTTTCTCGTGACAGTGGAGTAATTGCAAAAAAGGACAAAGAAGAAAAGTACGAGCCTCTTGAAAGGTTGCCAGATGTTCAGTACTCAAGAATCTCTAGTATCACGGACGTAACGGTCGAAGACCCAAAGGCGAACAAAAAGAAAGACGATAAACGTAAATCCGGTATCGCGTTTCTTACTAATATAAGTGAATTAGATCGCGAAGCTTCCGAAATTATAAAGAAAGAGCATCAAAGTGATAATAAAGAAGCCGACATTCCTCAGTTTATGCGTCCGAAGCAAGAGCTAAACAAAAGCACAGACAGCTGGATGTCGCCTAAGAGAAAATCCGCGAGAGATCTAATCGCCAAATTTAACGCCATTACAAATGTGACCAAAGTAACGGTGAACTCGAGTTTCTTCGGCGCTAGAGAAGTCGGCGCATTTCCAAAAGAGAATTTCAAACGGGAATATTTTGGTAAAATCGGAAATGAGCAAACGAAAGAAACGGAAGTTAAGAATGTCGAAAAAAGCGTAAGTGACAAAATTCCTCTGGCCAAATCCGAGAGTTCCGTAATTAAATATAAGGATTCTTCGAAATTGGACAAAAAAAGTTGGTACTGTCCCAAGTGTTCATTGGAAAATGACTATTGGAGAATAATTTGTTACGTGTGCTCGACCATTAAACCGTATTTCGATGATTTAACATCGCCTCCAGCTAAAATTAGCTCAAACACGCTCGAAAAGAATAAAACAGAAAATTCAGAAATAAAACATTTTCCGCCTGGTACAAGTTCAGATGCGTCTAAAAATACACCCTCATTTAATTTTGTTAATGGTGGCATATTCGAGAGAAATTTAGAACGATCTAAAACGCAAATTGGGTTTTCGGCATTAGCGAAATATAACGAGACTAAAGACAAAAATCGAAAATTCGTCAAGTCGGTGTCGTCGGAGGACAAGCCGGTACAAAACTCATCCGTCGATAAACAAGGAGAAAAGGAAAGGTTGAAGAAAATGTTGATTGAAATGAAAAATTCTTTACCGAAGCGCAAACACAACTTTACCGAAAAACAGTCCAATCGAGCCAGCATCATACAAGAAAATATCGAGACCGAAATCGAAAAGAAAACGCCGGAGGAAGACACCAGCGAGAAAATCGCCGAGGTCACAATAATGACCCAAGAAACCGTCTACGAAAATATAAAGGTGAAAAAGACCGACAACCCGAAACCGATAAAGGTAACGGCGACGGCACAGACTAGTAGCGCTGGCGAAATACAGCCCATGGGGGCGGCACAAAAACAGGAAGTGAATAAAAAATTCGAATTAATGCGTCCAAAGGACTTTGCCAACATTTACAACGTAAAGACTGATAAACCCAGCCAACATATTTACTCTAATTTATTAGAAAATAAAGATCTCTTCCTAAACATGCCAGTGAGATTTAACGAAATTAAAAATAGCCTAGGTAACAATACGGACACTTTGGAAATAAATCGATTACTAAAACGACTGGAGACCTCAATCGCCAGGGGAGAGTTAAGTGAGGCCTCCAATTTCGCACGAGAATTAGCGCAACTAAAAGTGAATTGTTCTGTTATACGTCAAAAATCTATTGAAAATCAACAAGTACCCAAAGCGAAACCAGGCTTCACGTAAGTGCAGTGTTTATTTATAATAAATCACTTGATGAATGTTCTTTTTTTAGTGTTGATATGTATGTCGAAGATAAAGTTTCTCACAGAGGGCCGTTCCAAATTAATGTAGGCGAAGATCATACGGTTGCCGAATTGAAACTTCAAGTGGAGAATGAGTTTCAAATACCTGTTGTCGTTCAAAGATGGATTTTGGGAAACGAACTTGCAACCGACGACAGCACTACTTTGAAAGATTTAAATATAACGCCGGGGTGCTCAATATTTTTGTATTTGGTCGCTCCTACAAACGGTAGGTATGACTTTAATGATTTATTTTAAAATCGTATACTAGTTTTAAAAGGAGAGGATGAAAGAATATTCTGTCGTGGAAAGAAGTAACATTAAAAGTAAAGAATACAGATATCAGAAGTGGGTATAATAAAAACCTATAATGTTATTGTTTTCTATGGGCTAGCCCATAGAAAACATAATAACATTATAGGTTTTTATTATACTTTGATTTTATTAATTAACACGACAAAGCCTATCATGGAGTTCTATATAAATCACATCAGAAGTGGGATACAAGTTTCTTTTCCAAAATCTCGCTTATGTTTCTTTAATATTTTGGCAAGGTGAATTTTTTAATATTTTTGGAAACTACACCAAAACTCATTTTCAAAAAAAAATATCGTTATAACTTATTTGCTTAAAGTTGATACATCTACCTTAGAGTGGTTGCTAATAAAAATATATGCCCCCCTTGACTCTGCAGGCGTAATTTTTATAAGAAGCTTCTTTAAAAAAATTTTATTTTGAAGATATATATTCAGTGTTCCAGACAAAATTTCCACCCTATATACATTTACACTAGCATTTACATTTAGATTTAAAAATACTGTTTGTAGTTTAATCCGACACAGTGTTTGCATTTATTAGAAATTCACATTGCAGGAAAATATCTCCACAAATAAGAAAGGAGGCGAATACATGGGCAAAGAAAATTGTCCAAAAAGCGCAGCCAACGTTTTTGGTGTCATTTTCGAAGCAATCTAAAGACTTATTTTTTAATAACCGGTTGACTTGATCAAATTCTGATGGCATATTGCTTAATTACAAACAATAAACATATTAAGCAATCTGTCTCTCTATAGATATTTTCAACCGTAGCCGTTTATACGTCTCTAGTTTTCTGCTTTCTATGTTTTTCTCTTTCATTTGCTAGTTTTCGTTTCTATTTGCAAAATTATTAGAGATAAATAATATCCAATCAGTTCTAAGGTTAGTAGGTAGGGTATATCCTTATAACAACAAACTTCTAAGAATTGCTTCCTTTTTGTGCTCAGTTCTATTCATACTCTTGTATTTTTTGCCCATTTATACTCGTTATATTTTGTTTCTATTAACTATATCCTAGATTTAGATTTTTGCATTCGTATAAGTACGTGTTTTTCGTCTTGTTTTTATCGGATTTGTATCATTTCCCCATTGTTTTTTGCTGATGATAATTCCAGCTTCTGGCAATTCTATCTTCATTCTTCTATTCTATCTATATCTGCTTCTTTGTTCAGTTCTATCAAGCAAACAGTGTCATCAATTTTACGTGGCATCCAGATCTGCTTCTAGTATTTGGTTAAAAAGGTTTTCTAAATGAAGATATTATACTTAGTACCATTTGTAGGTACTTTTATCGACCTTTTCTAATAATGATATTACATTTCAGATCATAAGACGGAGAAAGAGAAACCTGAAACGAAAATTGTGGAACCGGCAATCACTCAACCTGCAGAGAAAACTGAACCGGTGCTTGAGAAGGACACCAACGCCCATGGGGGCAATGAGGAGAATGCGGTTGCAAATGAAAAAGTCCCACTGACGAATGATAAGGACGATGCTGAACAGGAGGCAGCTACAAATATACTCGCCAAACCGAAAAACTACGAAGATCTCGAGGAGTACGACTCACACACCTTGAAACCTCAGAATAGTAAAACGTGGGAATGCGGAATGTGTACCTTCATCAACGAACAATCCATTAACGTTTGCGCGATTTGCGCCACGGTGAGAAAAACAAATTCGACGCACGGAAAATCCACACATACGCGCAACAAGAGGAAAGCGCCCCAGCCCACCGTGCAAAAACAGCAACACTATCTGCAGTTGCTTAATCTGGACAACGCGGATTTAGTGGAAAACGGCGAACCGTTCGACTGTCTCGTGTGCTTGACCGAAATAAACTCACGGGAGGGAGTCACGCTGCGGGAATGCCTCCACCAATTTTGCAAAAACTGCTTGGCGCACACGATCGAGTTCACGGAGGATGCGGAGGTGAAGTGCCCCTATCGAGACGACGAATACTCGTGCGATATTTCGCTGCAAGATAGGGAAATCAAAGCGCTGGTTACGACCGAAGTGTACGAGCAGTTCTTAGCAAAATCCGTCGCGCAGGCCGAAAATAGGATCGACAAATCCTTCCACTGTAAAACACCCGACTGTAAAGGATGGTGCATTTTTGAGGACAACGTCAACGAATTTCATTGCCCTGTGTGTAGAAGAACTAACTGCTTAACGTGCCAGGTGAGCTGCAAGTTCGCTAAATACTTACTCAACTCAATTTGTTTAGGCAATCCATATCGGGCTCAACTGCCGAGAGTACCAAGAGCAGGCGAACGAATCCGTTACGGACGAAGGGACTAAGCGAACTAAGGAAATGTTAGAGGAGTTGGTCAACAAGGGGGAGGCGATCAAGTGTCCAACGTGCCACGTTATATTAATGAAGAAATGGGGATGCGATTGGCTAAGATGTTCGATGTGCAAAACGGAAATTTGTTGGGTGACGAGAGGACCGCGTTGGGGACCTGCCGGTAAAGGTGATACTTCTGGCGGTTGTCAGTGTGGGGTAAATGGCATTAAGTGCCACCCCCAGTGCAATTACTGCCACTAAACTTTGCGCTGTGTGAGATTATGTGAATGAAGTATTTTCTAGTCTGATGTAGACATTTAATACTACGTAGGTATAATTCTATAAGTTTATAAATATTTTATACGAAGTTGAATTGATTTAGAGAGTGATGCGAGATTCATATTTATATTGTGTATATTATAATGATCAAATTACTTATCAGGCAATGCTCGCACATAAGCAAAATATTTGAAATATATGATAGAACCCCCCCCTGTTGTTTTCCTATTACTCTTTTACATCTGTTTGTAAACATCAGTGGTATAACTCATTTTTGGTATGTTGAGTAATACGCTTATTAAATCCTTAGGGTTAGTAAAGACCGGAGACGTTGAGGATATTGATGAGTTCTTACAACAACATAAACCACGTTACCGCCGGTACGCGTCAACTCGCCAAGGGTGACTCGCCACCGACTGACGCGTCAACGGGACAACTCGCCAACGGGACAACTCGCCACCGCGACAACTCGCCAACGAACGACTCGCCACTGCGACAACTCGTCAACGAAATATTTTTCCCTGTTTAATGTGTCGTTCAAATAACGATGTGATTGTCAAATTTTCTGTTCAAATAATAATTTGCAGAAGATGTCGTTATATAAAAATGCAGTAATAGAAACAGGTATAGGCGGTTGGGTCTTCATTCAAATATTGACTACAATTTTTCGATAAACTTTTTTTACAAAATTAGGGAAATTGACTATTGCATTTGTGGGATGCATATTAAACAGGGAAATATATTTCGTTGGCGAGTTGTCGCGGTGGCGAGTTGTCCCGTTGGCGAGTTGTCCCGTTGGTGAGTCGGCCGGTGGCGAGTGGTCCGGTGGCGAGTCGCCCTTGGCGAGTTGACCGTGTCCCGTTACCGCTTTAAAAAAACCCTGTATACCAATCATTTTATTAAAATCGTATCAAAAAAATTAGGAGGAGGTATCATGAAAACATTACCAAGTTCTGAAATTATTCTCTATGTTTTTCTTCAGTTGTCCTGCACCACATTTATCTATATCAAAAAAATCTATGTGTTATACATAGAGGGATCTAAAAAGTCGCTAAAATATGCCTGACGATTTTTCAGGTATTGGGTTGTGACAATTTTCATTTGTCAATAGTATAACCAAGGGAGAAGTGTATGACAATAAATGTCAGTTAAATTCAATTTTTATCTTAAGATTTTTGTATAAAACGGCTGTGTAGAAATAGGCGGGTCCACTACTGCTTCTTTCTTTGTTCGAATTTGTCCACCTGCAACACTTCTCAGTTTCAAAAATTACAATTTAAAAAAAAACTCTTTTTTACATAAGTAACAATCAGGTTATTATGTGAGAGCTGGCATTTTTATGGCATTTTGAATATTTTTGGTTCATTAATTGTTTCATTGAATTTAGATAGTTATAATTATAAATTCAATGGTTTGATTTTGTGTACAGGGTCCACAAATCACCGTTTTTAACACACATAAAAGTATAGTTCCTCTCCGTTTCAAAAATTACAAATTTTTTATGAGCTCACGACCTCACGTTTATACATAACGATGCGTCTTTGTGAATGCTGTAATTTTTGTAGCACATCGAATATTTTCGATTTCTTGTTTGATTTTGTTCAGAGGGATTTTTTCGGAAAGAGATATGGATACGAAAAAATCCTCCCCAATTCAAACTTAAAAGAATGCGCTAAAAATAAGACGGATCAATTTTGAATCGCCCTCGTATTGATTCACTTGCCTGGTTGCCTACAATCTATTTTTAGCTTCTGCTGTTGGCAACGCTGAGTAGGTTTGTGTATTTGGTGCTTTGGTGGGGTAAATGTCAGTGAAGCTAATCTCATAATTTTATATTTAAATTTGCGTTAATACAAAATAATAATTCATTTCTTGTGTTCGTTGATGTGCGTTATATAAAATTGCAGAAATGGTGAATGATTTTATGGATTCTGAACACTAGCAGCGAAAGTCGGTGGTGTTTATTGTTTTTGTTCCTAATTCAATAGTGGACTCGTCCAAAAAAACCTTTGTGTTTGAAGTGTTTGTCAAAGTTGTTAGTAAACAATTTTATTGAGCCCTCCACTTCTTTTGAAAACAGGACTTTATATTTGCAACAATTCCATCTGTAATGTACCCATACGATCTTAATAATAAGAAGGCCGTTAAACGTACATTACTTCCGTCGGTTCACCTTGTACATTCGAAGAGAAAAGGAATATTCATACATCCAACAGCAATGTTTAAGAACTGTATAACGTGTCCGGTCCCGAATTGGTGTACAATATAAATTTGTGTATTAACTGAAATCTAAGTACAAAGTTTTTGTTCAAATAACGTGCGATAATATTGAGTAAATTTGTCAATCATGAAACTTCTTGAAAGTAGCCGATTTGAAGCAATTAATAATGCTTTGTCGATCAAAACTGGTGATAGCAAAATAGTGGGCCGTATTGAAAGTTATTCGTGCAAAATGGCAGGCGGGGAAAAGGCACTGTATAAACGTTTTAATTCTGAAGGTATACACCCTAACGATTTGCAAGCTTTGTCTCCTCCCCAAGGGTATAGCCGCAGCGTTTCCGGGGACGAGGACGGCCCGCTTTGTGACACAATCAGTCGCAAATCCCTCTTTTATCTCATTGCCACTTTAAACTCTGCGTTTCCTGATTATGATTTTATGGACGCTAAGGTAAGTGGGTGTTTTTCATTTTCATCACACTATCTAAAATAAATTAGTTTTTTGTTGCAGGAGCAAAACAGAATTGTTTTGCCAAGTAATCTTTTATCAAGGCTAGGCTATTTTGAAACCCATGCCTTGCGTGTATTTTTAAAATGATATTGAGGTGAATTAACTGTTTCGAAATTTAATTGATTGTAACAGAAATTATCAGTGTTTACTTTCACGCAGAGTTTTTACTTTTATTATAGAGCCACGAGTTTAGTAAGGAGCCGTCTCTGCAATGGGTGATGAACGCAATCGATACAAATTTGAGCGCGACCGCAGGTGAATATTACCGCTCTTTGAGACAACAGCTTTGGGCCGCCGTCGAAGATGAAATCGATATGAAAGAGTGCGACATTTACTCCTATAATCCGGATTTGGCTTCGGATCCGTTCGGTGAGGATGGATGTCTTTGGAGCTTCAATTATTTTCTCTACAATAAGAAACTGAAACGTATTGTGTTTTTCACCTGTAGAGCCATTAAGTAAGTATGTCGGAAACCAATTGCTATCAAATTTAAAGTTTGCTGTAATTGTACAACAAATAAGAATGGTCAACATAGCAGTTAAATTTATGTTGTGTTGGGTTTGTCAATCCATGATTGGACTAATGAAAATTTGGGAGTTTGATTCAATCTCCCAATTGATAAAACCCCAATTATAATGAATTTTATTGTGTTATAACTTTGATCTTGGAGGTCCCATATTTTTATGAAATTAATTTCTTAGTAACTAAGTTAAGTGAAAAATGTTTAAAAACTGTTACCAATGTTAGTTCTAAAACTATTCACACATAATTTAATTCTTTTTAATTTACTTTACTACATTTTTATCCTGCCAATCGTTTATGTGGTTGTTTTAGTGAATTTTCCATGGATTGAGCAGTACTTCCCTAAAGGTCATGTAACAGACTATTTATGATGTTTACAATAGCCAGGTTGCGGACAGCATTTTCCGTTATGTTAGACGGCCATTTTTTCTTATAACATAAGAAATATAAATTTTTGTAGAAATAATTTACGGTATGAGGGCTTTTTGTACGATATATTTATAAATAGCGGAACCAATGAAAATGAAGTTCTTATAATGTGTCACTGCGCAGTACGTAATCACTCATAAATAACATTTTCCTGCTAACCTACAATTGTGCAGTGTTTATGTTGGCGGTAGTTCTTTTCTTTTTGTCTAAGAGCATAGTAGTGAACTTTGGACATTTTAACACAATGTAAAATAAAAGTGAGGTTAAGACTCCTTCAAACTTATAAGCAAAATTGAACACGCCCAGCACACACCGCAACTTAACTTTGCTATAAAAATGTTTTATACTTATAAACTTATATTATAAGGAAAAATGGCCGTCTAACATAACGGAAAATGCTGTCCGCAACCTGGCTAATGAAAAATATGTTATGGCATAAATATTCTTATAAAAAAGTAAAAACTAGCATTGCGCAATTTACGCATGCGCACACCTGATGTTTAAAATATACGATATATTTGCCTTTACTAGAAGAATCTTTGGTTAAAATTTAAAAAAAGTGCATAAAAAAGATTCACATTGCGCAGTCTGCGCATCATATCTGATTTTTACAATATGCAATCTGCTTGTCTCGAAGTTTGTCTTTACTGGACGCATCTACAGTTAAAATTTCAAAAAAATATCTGCACAAATGAGAAAACTGACATTGCGCAGTCGGCGCATGCGCACATTAATCATCACGATTTTTCTTGGTTAAGGTGCTAGAGCTATAAGCTACTGAACGCAAAAAGAGTGAACTAAATATCTTGAAAACTGTAAGGAGTAGTAGGCCTCGGACGAACGGACCAAGAAAGTGGCCATAATAGCACCTTCCAACATGAGTTAGAAAATGCGCTAAAAATTCTTTTCTGCAAATGTCAAGTGTAGATGGTTGCGCATTTATAGAATTTTATGAGGGGGGGGGGGGGGAATTATCCGGAAAAAAATACAGGGTGTTCTATTTTAAAAAATCAGTAATTTATTTACACTGTAAAAATGGGACACCTTCTACACTCAAAAATAATTTCCATAGATCTATAGTTGACATTTGCACAAAAGGTTTTTTAAATATTTTTTTCGGAGTATAAGCTAGGAAAGACCGACGCATTGTTGCTTCACTGACACTCTGTCAATAGTCGCGAATTCATAAAAGACGTTGAAGGCCTACCTCTTTGATTCCGGCGCTGTGGACTAAAGTTTTCTTAGTGTTGAGCTGCTGCTGGTGATCCGATAATCCTCTTCAACGAAACTGGATTCCTGAACTGTCTCGATACCAGGGTGTCACTAAAACCCATTTGGTCACATGTGGCAGGATGTCCCTTTTCAGATGTGGCATAACATTCTACGAATCATAATATTTAAAAGTCCACAGCCTTAACCTACCTATTGTGTACTCAAATTAAAAACTATTTACAACTTGTTACACAGGCCTTACTAGTAACCGATGCGTTACACTCACCTTCAACTCCCCTCGCCAACGGCTCGACAAAATTACACAAGGTCATCATCAGGTGTTCTAAAACGATATAGATTTAAATTGAGGAGAGAACAGTAACACTACTTACAATCTCAATCTCCCATTTTGAGTATACAATGGACGCCAAATTACCTAATGTTTGCAATAAGTTAACCTTGATATTGAAGGTGTTACGGGTGGTCTCCTGCTCCTGAACGATTTTCCTAGATGCTGTTTCGGAAAGTCCCTGCTCGGGCGCCATGTAAGGACCACTACTTTCACTCCAGGTCAAATTGTTGAATTTGGTGAACATAGTGAGTCTTAGGGTAGCAACTGATCGAAGACTCTTAACACCGTGCAGTATAACCAAGTTCATTTATTATGCATTTTAATGATTTACTCTCCCGCCTGTCCAACTCGGATTTGCGACAACAGGTGGATTTAGTGGACAAACATTCCTAAATGGTATGTGCTAGTTGTATCGTGGCGGATTGTTCTGCAATTTGAATTCATTATTGTTAATCGAATCTGAAGTTTTAAGTTATTTTACCTATATGGGAAATTACAGGTTACAATTACGGCTAATTGAAGTGTTTTGATGGATAGCAATTTTGTGCTCTCTTTTGACGAAATTCTAAATATATATTTAGATTTCATTAAAACTATTTAATCAAAATTATATAAGAATTTTATTTCCTTGTGATTAAAGTGAAAAGGAATTTTTAGGAACATTTTTCAAAAAATTTCTCATACATGCTTGTTTTGTCCGTCAAAATTGGTTCTATTGATTTCTACGAATGGTATTGAATATAGGTTTGATCGAAGTTATTCTTGATTATTTATTTAATTGACACATAACATTGATTTTAATAAAAATTCTGATTCCATAAATTAGCGAGTTAATTTGTAATGTTTTTCCAGTCCTTTATATGCATCTGATTCTGGAGTCGGAAGCGATTTCGCAATGGACGAAGACGACTTTGATTAATCTCATTTAAGTGCAATCTTTTAAAAATCACAATACAAGACATGTAAAAGAAAAATTGGTGCAAACACTTATTTACCCGCACTCTATACATGTATTCTAATATTTTTCTATAAGTAGTTCTAAGGTACACTTTAGCATTCTTGTCTTGCGCCACATGGACCTCGCTGTAGAACAGGCTCCTCTATCAGTGTTATTATTTCAAAAACTGAATAGAAATTAATCCGATCCTGTACATATTTAGGAAATAAAAGACTAGTAATTAACAATAATGTAAAGGCTGATTCGAAAGTATTTGTATTTAAAATTCGTCAGTCTAATCTCCAAATAAATATAGGGGGTGGTATCAGTACAAAAATTAATTACTATATAAATGTAGTGTAATTTATGACACCTTTTCTTAAAATAATATTATTGTTCTTGGTAATATTAGAATGCTGTTCAATCAATTCATCTTATCAATGTTTCAATTATTAGAAATGGTTACATATCTTGAATTTGTGTTCAAAATGGATATTGTCAAATTGGTGCGAGCCGCAATAGTATGTTGTTCTTATTGCAGAAAATGTGTATTATTTGATCTCACAAATTTGTTTTTCGTAAGGACAGTTAATTAGCTTTAACAAGGTTAGTATAGATGAAAGTAGTTTTAAGAAGAAATATATATATATATATCTATGTAATTCACATTGTGTTTACAATCAGGTACAGAAATATAAATTTCGTTTCATCGTTTTTATTTGCAGTGTGAATATGTATTATAATAAATTAACAACATTTACTATGCTAACTATCATGCGAGAGTTCGGAATAGTAAATAACAAATAATAAATTAACTTTATTTTATACAACACCGTATCTAGTAATACATAAATTTGAAAAGTTTAATACGCTTCCTTAAAGAACATTTCGTCAAAAATATTTTATCTATACATCATAACATCCGGACTTTGATACATGCAGATAAATGCGTCGCATAACAGGCGACGTGCATGTTCGGGTAAGTATCGATCTAGGGGAGCACTTTCGTGCAGCGCCCTGCAGGATTGTTCATCAGATAACCATTTCGATACATCTGGACATGCGACCATTTCGGGAATATTATAGCCATTCTGCTCACCTAAAAATAAACGAACTAGTACTTGTTTTGGTTTATGGACACTTGGGGTCATTCTAGGACAGTGGTTCTCAAACTTATTTCTATGGCGTCGCCATTCTTAAAACTAATATTGCTCACGCTACCCTATCCCGATTAAAAATAAAAACTGCTACTACAAACGTATTTTTTAAAAAAATTACAGGGTGGGTGGTTTTTCATTTTCACTATGGGGACTCGAAAGACATACAAAGCCGCTTAGATGGGCAAAGTTATACAGAATTTTCTTAGACCATATAGTACATGGACTGCTAATTGTAACTAAAATATGGTCAAGGACATCGCCTGGGTATGTGAGTTTCAGGGTAAACGAGTCGGTCCGATGAGACACGATTTGAGACTGTCAACCTATAAATTAACAAATGTCAATTAATTAATCGTCTAGATATGGCAAAAAAAGCAAACCTGTTCTTATTTGTGGACGTATAGAAGAAAATCAAGAGTATTTAAAGCTTCCCATACTACGCGGTTACTATAAAATCTACGCAATCCAAGTGGTGTTCATACGACTTTTTTTACCCTGAGATTCACATACCCAGGACTACAGTGCCCTCTATCCGTGACCACCCATTTTGTATTGAAAGCATAGGGCTAATAGCAGTCCATGTACAGGGTGGTCAACTAAGAATGCGAGGTACTGTATCTGAAAATCTATCCTTCGTAGAGGCTTGCGGTAAAAAAATTTATTACTAAAACGGTCACGAGCACAACCTGGAAAATATTTTTAAGTTTCTGAAATGACCGCTAGGGGGCGTACCTGCAATCTGGAATCTAAAAAAGTGATTTTTCTGTGAATTCCGCTATATTAACCTAACAAAAAAATGTCCGGTCTTTGAAGTTGACGATAATCTGAACAATTTTTGTTTGACAATTTTTCCTGTATCTCTAAAAATGAAGTGGTGGGGGGTATTCAAAGGTTTCCGTAAAGAACACCCTGTATCTTCGATTTGAAGTTTTGTTAGTTTCACATATCACCGCTTGAGGGCTTTTTTCGACATTCCGACAGAAATGGTTAATTTTCTCAAAAAAATTAAATGCATTGGTACGATTTTTTTTTCATGAAAAAGTAGCTAAATGATCCCTATACAAACTCGCGAAAACAGCATCTCGATATCTTGAGGTATATATATTATATATATATTTTTTTTATATCGTGATGGCCAGCATTTCGAGCATTTACGGCGGCATTAAAAGCTTCCTTTTTTAAATCGATCCACCTTAGGGCCACAAATTATATACTTAATAAAAATAATTCCGGAAAAATTATCTTAAAAAAATAAAATTTTGAGGGTATAAAATTTTCTTTGGCCTAAATTTTAGGTTAGGAACAAGATATCGAGATGCGGTTTTCGCGAGCTTGTTTAGGCATCATTTAGCTACTTTTTCATGAAAAAAAAATCGAACCAACGCATTTAATTTTTTTGAGAAAATTAACCATTTCTGTCGGAATGTCGAAAAAAGCCCTCAAGCGGCGATATGTGAAACTAACAAAACTTCAAATATTATAATATTTGTAGCCGAAGAATAACTCTTTTCAATTAACCCGAGTTTGTTAAAATCGGCTCAGTCGTTTCGAAGATACAGGGTGTTCTTTACGGAAACCTTTGAATACCCCCACCACTTCATTTTTAGAGATACAGGAAAAATTGTCAAACAAAAAAGGTTCAGATTATCGTCGTCTTCAAAGACCGGACATTTTTTTGTTAGGTTAATATAGCGGAATTCACAGAAAAATCACTTTTTTAGATTCCAGATTGCAGTTACGCCCCCTAGCGGCCATTTCAGAAACTTAAAAATATTTTCCAGGTTTTTCTCGTGGCCGTTTTAGTAATAAATTTTTTTACCGCAAGCCTCTACGATGGACAGGTTCCCAGATACAGTACCTCGCATTCTTATTTGGGCACCCTGTACTATATGGTCTAAGAGAATTTTCGAAATTTTTTTTCGACGCCTACTTGTCAGCAAGTGAGAAAAAAATAACATAAATGGGAATATTGCAACATTGCCGGACACAGTGTCTGACAAAGAAAGGGTGCTTTTGCTGCCTCGGACTCAAAACACAGGTCAAGTAGATGCAAGAAACGTCGACTGTAGTTTTAACCAATAGAGAAATTCTGGTCAATTCAAATGTTTCAATAAATCACTTGCTTCATTAATATGCTAACTGAATCCTTCCTATTTTTGAAAGAAACCTGGCGTTCACAGTTCAGCTTTCGAATTTCCACTGTGCAGGAGCAGCACATGGTAGTCTACGTTGGATTATTTCACATCACTGATTGTCGCTTGAAAAAAAGTTGAAAATCACTGCAAATTTGCAGTTTACTTTTTTATTGCACTGTACCGCTCGTTCAATAATTAAATTAAATTGATCCGCATAACAATAAATATGTGCTTGTGGTTTTTTTGAAAATGGCTTGACACCATTTGTCTAACCACTTGAATGAATGTTTCCATAAGAATGAAGAAACTTCAACCCCTTTTACAGTTTTGCAAGTGATTTTTCACTGCCTTAATAATGCAATGATTCTTTCCACAGTTATTTATGTGTGTGGTATTGTATGTATTATGCAACACTTCACACATGATAATATAAACATTACCTTTTCGATCGGCCATTGAATCAAAAAAACACCATGGCGCTTCATGTCCGACTCCACACTTAACAAACGCGACATAATGTGAAGTTTCAATACAAATAACTGCAAACAACTCCATAAACAATCGAGGAGGTTGACAATGATCGGCCATAATAGAAAAGTCTGGTAATACTGATATCTTCTTTGGTGAATGTGACTGGCGACGACTATGGGAATGAACCTTTTCTATACAAAGAGTGCAAAATGCGGTGCTCTCCAATCCCTCACCGCACTCTCCGAAACATTCCTTACACTCCCACTTTGCCACCTTACCGCACACTGTACACTGACGAGGAGCTAAAATGATTTGATAATTACGGAAATGGAATAAAAGAGAACTTACAATTTTCGATCACGTCCGTTACATCGAGAACTTGTGAGGGTAATATGCGGGGATACATTTTAAAATTCTTTCCAAATCTTGGCATTTGGATTATAAGACACGACGGAACTTCCTTTAATTTAATATCACTGGTTAAAAAACTTTGCTCAAACAGCTGCTGAACGGTTGGCAATGTCAAACCGTCATCTTTCTCCACAAACAACTGATAATGGTAGGTTTCTTGACCGGAATTCAGCTTTAAAAAAGGCTCAGCTTTCAAAATTTGCGCTAATAACGAATTTAAAAATTCCTCCGGATCCTTTTCCTCACTAGTCAGTCCGGATACGGAACTAAATTGATCTAGTAATTTGCGAAGGTTCATAACCCGATCAGCTCTAACAAACAAATTTGTTCTGAGCGGATTTACGATTTCTTCCCGTAGGACCTGTTGCACCTCTTCGTAGTACGGTATATCACCGGGGCCTTTCGGCCTGAATAATAGGCTGTCAAAGACCGCCGTAAATGTGAACATTGCAAATAAAGTGGCGTCTAGGTAGCAGGAATTATGATGTCCTTGGATGCCTCTGAATTTACCGCAGACTGCTTCGACGTCTTCCTCAGTCGGCATACATAATGGCGCAACCGCTCCCTTAACAATAGGACAATCGACCTAAGAAATACAATAAGATCCAATGTAAGTGCGGAAACTACAAACCTCGACTCCAAACACTTTCTCCGGGACATGCTGAGTTTGTACTTGCGTTCGTTCTGCGAAGCGCGGATCTTTGTGACACTGATTTAAAGGAACGAAAATTGATCTATTCTCGGCGCACTCAAAGAGTCTTTGTCCATTGTGGGTACCATCCGCTAACTTTAGGGGTAGATGAATTTGTTCTTCTTCCAATTCCACTCCCACCAACACCTCCGAACTGTTGGGCTCAATTCCCAACCATCGGATAACGCCATACAACGGGTCCGGTGACAGAGTATTAATAATTTCCACCAAACTTCCGACAGTCAAGTCGTTCGTTGTACCCGGTGTCGGCGAATTATAGTGAATTGGTACCGTGGGAGAAGCTTTCACATCGGGATTGCTTCGGTTCAATTCTACGACAGATAACGGTATATTAAAATCATCTTCGTAATCGTAATAGTAGTTGATTTTCGGTTTTTTTCTGTGCAGTTGCTTTGGGTTCACAGGAAGACTGTAATAATTTGCGTTTTTGCCGTTAATTGCCATTTTCACTCGACGCACGCCACTTAGTTCATCCGTAAAGGGGGCATCCAGGTTATAAACACCGAACACATGCAAATAATTTAAAAATAGATATTCTAAAAATTGTAAGTGTGAATGTTAGACTTCCAGTCATACAGTTATTTTTATACTGAAATGGTGTAAGTATGTGTACAAAATAAATTGACGCACGGCGGTCTCAATTTAAACAAATTTAATTATCTTTAAATTAATGCTAAAACAGGAAATTGTGTTGCGTAACTTTTTTACGTCAGTTTTAATTTTAATATTGAAAATGTTAAACACCACAAGTGAATAAGTACAAAAATGTCTCGACTGTCTAGAGTTGAGGTATCCCCTTGATATAACTCATTCAATGACAATGATAAAGTAAGTGGCACAGACAGTAGGTAGTGAAGAATCCTAAGACCAGAGTCGCAAAATCAACCAAGATCAAGTAGACCCACAAAACTCAAAGTCTACCCACTTCTTCCCTAAGTCATGGCCTATTGGTGTATCAAAGCTTCATAATATGTCTGGCGTTTTTAGTTATATAAGTAATGAAAATGAAAATTATTGGTCATTTAACTACTTGTCAAATATAAAGTAAATGGGGGAAAACAAATGAAAATCATAGCGAAATACATCCCCCTCGATAAGTCATGTGTTTAATAATTGCATAAATTGCCTGGCAGTATCAGATCTTGTTGCTCATTTATTAAAGATGGATTGTTGCAGATGCACCACCCTGTATATTGTTAGAGTAATAAGAAATGGCATTAATCAAATTACAGCTGGCTATGATTATAGGTTGCAACCAGAAAAAATAAAATTTTATATCGTAACTCAAAAAAGATAACTGACTGAAAGAAATGAAAATTTCTACATCTGTAGTTGGCCATGAACTTGTTTCAAAATTGTCTGTAGGTGTGGAACAAGAAAATAATGGACATTGTTCCAACATTTTTAAATAAACAAGAACTCTTGGAGTAGGTGATAGGTTAACAAAATTGCAAAGAGATTGAAAATTGATTAACCCCCCCAGGAAAAGGCGTATTCCATTTATCTCTACTATCCCGGGGTCTATTCTTTACCTCCCATACATTTGTAGGCAATTCGATTATAAAACGTGTAGTTCATAAGTAATTTGCAGGGAGAGGGTGGGGGGTCACATGACCTGAGTGTAGATGCCACTTTGTTTCACGTTGGTATTTATATTGATAGTTCAAAATTATCAATATTCAGTACTAATATGCTAATTTGACGTGTGTAAATACGTTTCTGTATATCAGCACTAAACATATACATTATTATTATCATCAAATTTTTTACACCTACTTTGCAGTATTAAGCAGTTCCATTTCACGCAATCATAACAAGGTAAAATATGCATTTACTTACTGATATCGACTTCCCCATTTTTACTTCCTATTGCAGATTTATTTACAGTTTTCTCGGGCTCCTGAAAGAACTTCACCTTTCTGGGAACCGTTTTGCTACCATTTATTAAATGCGAAACCGGATTAATACTTTTATTCCTCGGCTTTGTCGGTGTGACATTGAGTGCGCTATGCGTTGTATCACAGGGTACGTAAAACTCGCTTCGAGACGTCTTCTCGTACGGCTTTTTGAGATGAGGCCTCTCCAACTCTTTATGATTCAAAGTATCAGACCACGTTCCGCCGATAGCGTCTATGAGATCAATCTCTGTCCTATGCATATCAATTTTGTTGCTGCCTCCCTCATGTATCAAGTTGGTATTGTCCGGCTGAATTATTGTATTCTGATCAAAATCGTTATTGGCATTCGTGCTTGTGGATTTTGGGTCCAGGATGTTTTGCATAGAATGTGATGTTCGAAATCTATTTTGCGTTTGAGTATCATTTTTAAATTTTGATTCCGAGATGTGATTCTTTTTCTGAGCATCGCACTCCTTTAAATTAATACTGATATCGGCTACATTCTTTTCTGTAAAATTATCCAGAAGTGTTGCGGATAACTTTCTCGCAGACTTCACTGTTGCACATTCCACATTTCTTGGAACAATTCTCTCAATAGTCGTAAAAATTCCAAAACCCGGAAGGCATTCAAAATACTGTATTCCTGCACACGTACCGTTGCAGTTGTTATTAATTTTCTTTTCCTAAAAACACACATGACAACTAATGCCAAAAATCGTCACTTACTCACGTAGAGCTGAATTCCAAAACCTTTACCTATTCCTTTAATGTTCCCTTTAAACTTAATTGTGCCAAGTAAAACCTGTCCAAAATCCAAAAAGCCCACAACACCATTGATAGGTGTTTGCATCAACTGCTCGCAGCGATTTGGGTTCTTTGCCAGTAAAACTCTCTCTTGTGGCGAGCTGACAGATGCTAAATAGGGCCACAAGTTTTCATTTACAGGTACTATTATACTTTGGTCACAACAAAACTTGTTACTCTCCCAATGTTCCGAATTGTCGCTTTTAAGGAAACGAATTGCAAACGTTTTGTTTCCGAGCACACCTTCTATTTTAACAATTAACCCCAACAAGGCTGTACGTTGATTTTGAGGTTTATTCTGTAAGTCTTTTACTAGCGCATTTTGCACTAGAATACCATAATCAAACGTATGTTTACTCATTTTTTATGTCACTTCTTTGCATAATGAATTGTATATCAACATAACCTTGTGTCTAGTGATTAAGACGTGACTCATTCCGAACTAGGTCAGGCGTAATACTACAACAATGAGTAATGCTACCATAATCTATTATTTTTGGTTTTTTAATAGAATACACAAAAAAGTTAACAAACAAACAACTGTCAAATCGACAATAAATAAATTATAACCTTCAAATCAAATGGTCAGTGGCCGCATTCACAAAGCATTGTTGTTGAACATAACAAGTACAAAGTGCTTTCACTAAAATTCAAATGGGAATGGATATTTGGAAAGTTGTTGCGATTAGCTGGTATTATGCCACGTGCCCACCCCGTTATTTATTAGGGATGTTCAAGTGATTATGTAAAACCTTTAGATGCCAATATTTTTAATAATAACTGTGAAGAATTTGTTGTAAGAGAAACGTGTGGGTAATGTGTAATGTGTTATAACTAAAGGTGGGTTCATAGCTCTCCGTTCATCCGTTGCGTTGATCCGTCAAACGCATAGTACATTTTGTTAAGGTTCATAGCAATCCGTCCACATTGTACATTTGCAACGTATAACCATAACCTAAATTTTATTTTGTACTATACCCTCTGTGATTTTCAGTATGTAAAAATGATACGAAAGTAAAAACACGTTGCTATCTGATTATTACTGTGAAGAACGAATAGGCGAATACTGTTAACGTACCAAACATAACCTCACTCTTGTTAAAAACGGACCAACGGAAACGTAAATGTTCAACTTCAACCAACTTTTCCGTCGTAAACGGACGACGTACGATTTAAAAATTTGCTGTCTTCTGATTGGCTAACGGACAAACGGAAACGTATGAACGTAGAGCTATGAACTTACCTTTACTATTCGTTTTTTTTCAAAACTTGGTAATTAGGGAATTTGCAATTAGGGAAACAACCTTATTTTGAATTGCAAATGGTTATACAATTCTATTTAAAATAGGAAATAAAAAATATATCTTTCGAAGAAACAATCCGAATAAATACATATGTAGAGCGATTGCCAGTGGAGAGTGGACTGCAAAGAATTAAAATTCAAGTGGCAACACCGCCGCTACACGTCTGCTGTTCTATGACATGCAGACAGATAACCTTAAAATTTTCAATTTGATTTCTATTTAAATTTTTGCAGTTATTAGTTCTCTAAATACAGTAAAAAATGTATGATGAAGAAAAATTACACATCGTGTATCCTTTTTGAACAAATTCCTTCAACACTGAACACTATTTTCTTTGACTTAGGAGTTTAGCAATGTAAGTATTCCTTTTCCATCTCCCCGTGTAGCGCAAATAGCTTTTGAAGTTCTACGTGTGGATACCGAACCCAAGAGAAGTGGTGTTACCAAGTCATTATCACTGAATGGTAGCAACTTAAACGTGTGAGTATATCCCTTTATTTTAATCAAGTTACGCTGATATCATCTTCGTTTTAGAAAATTCTGTGCAGAGTTAGCAAGACAAATACGTACCGCTGTGAATAGTTTTTTTGAAAATATCATTCTGATCGTACAGACTTTTGAGCACTTTGGGCCCCCTACAAGCGAGTGTTATTCCCATTATTGTTAATGGCGAATAAGATGCCGGAACATACTCCCGCGCCAACTCCACATCGGGCAGTGTATGGCTTCGCATTATACCTGAGTTTTAAAGTATTTTTCGTGTTATATGTAATTTGGGCAGTGGTTCCCGAATCGTGGTTCAAATACTTAAACATAACATGTCTCCCTCAAAGATATTGGGCTATTGCGGTACCGATATTCATTATCACCTCCTTGTTAATCTTTGGATTTATTATCTACCCCAGTATAAACTTATGTATGACTCCGGATTTTAATGACATAAATACTATTACGGACGAGACGACACTTCAGCGAAAGATTTCTAAGCAGCTATACACGATTACGAAGAATTCTTCGCGGGATTGTAATTGTACAGATAGCACAAAATGCGAAAGGCGACAATATTTAAAGGAATTTAAAAATTTTAATGATAAGTGCATTCCTTCCGCTGAAGATTTAGATATAAGTGAAGTTTCAAAGCTATTATATTCAAAAAATAAACACGAGTAAATCCCATGTATTTTCTTCATTTTGCATACACCCATCTTACACGTAGTATTGCGGTTTTTTAATTGTAATACCGAATTCGGCTAGTGCAGGGGTGAGATCTTCCATTGTTAAACAATACCGTCGATCTTTAGACCCTTTTCCCTGTAACATGTAATGAGTAAAAATTGAAAAGAATTTGTGATCCAAGTTACCTTGGAAGTGCTGTGGCTGCTGGTATTATTACTGGATCGCATTTTGCAATGTTGCAAAGCATCATTTGCTATATCCGATATAAACTTTTGAGCAGCAATAGAAATCAATCTTAAGAGGCGTGGATCCTTAGGTTCAAATCCGGAGCTTTGCAAGAAGTGTGCTGTGACTGCATCTGGAATCTTAAATGGCTTTTATTATGAGCCGAATTTCAGCAAAGAGGTTACCGTAGGAGTATAGTCCTCCAGTTGTAGAAGAAAATCGCTCAATGGTTGCCCAAGAGTTGTCTGCTGATTATCTAATTCTTCGTTGGAATTTTCGTTATCCATTACGCTGATTACTCCAAAGTGACCTCCTTTATGTTTTGGAACAACAACCTAACCTAACTTTCGTCTGCCCTTGAAAAATCTTTCACAAATTCAAAACAAAAATAAATTTTAAAATGTTAGCTAATAAAAGGCGAGTTATTTATATACACTTGGCAGTATTTTTCATTAACGCAGTGTACTTTAGGCTTCTCAGAGAGACCAGTTCGTTGGAGGATAGACTGAGAATCGAGCAATTCCTAAAAGTGGCAAACTACGAGGAAACCGTTCGTCAACTTGATATTTACTATGGAATGGGTAAAGTAATTTCAATTTGTCGTTACATACATTCTTTTAATGGAAATGTGCAGTTAAACGGCAGCTATTACGATTTCAAAGTCCCATAACTGGATTGTTTCCTGTACACTCGACGGATACGGAAGTTGGTAGTGTCCGAGAAAGCGTTTATTGTGCTGCGGCCGTATGGGGATTGTATCAAGCCTACCGGTAACTTGCACGTTTATTTTGTGTATTTTATTTAAAGTCGATGTAAGTGTTGCGTTCATTCAGACAGACACCTGCAGTTTTTCAAAAACTAACTTGAGTGTGTACCTCCATTTGAACCCTTAAGCGCTGATCCTTTACCTTTTTTTTTGCATTATTTCTACCTCTTCCAACTTACTTTTACCAGTGCATTATCGTGCAATAATTAATTATATTGTATTATTGAATGCTACAGCCTAGAGGGCCCATAGACACGTGGGTAGGTATACAGTTCTCGATTGTATTGGCAGGTAGATAGAGAATTTAAATTCTACTTTCCCAGACAAGGCCAGACACAAAAGGTGACCTTGTTTGTTGCAAATTCCTGTAAATGTTTGCAGGAGTTCTATTTTCAATTTTTTTTTCAACAAAAACCCAAAAGGAGCTTCTCATTAAGTAAATAAAAGATAACATTTTATTTAGTTTAGGTTGTATTGAAGCTGATTAGCAACCTACTACTTCCAGAGGTACAGCTCTCATTCAAACAGTAAAATTTTAACTTTACATCTCAAGTGTCTTTCCGGAACTTGACTTTAGGAACTCTCGTTTCGAGAGTCTTCGGAACACTTTGCAAGGAAAGACGCGCCCACAAAGATATGGAAATGTTCTGACTAATCTTGGCAAGGAAGACTGAGGAAGTAGAAAACAGTAACGTTTAGCATGCAAGAAACAGTCTTGGCCAGAAAAAGGCTTTGTTACCTCTGAACTCAATTTCATAATTATTCCTTAGTTGATAGTAGGTTACCTTTCATTTTTATTATACTATTATTTTCCACTGGAGAATAAGAATATTCAACAAAAAGTATAGGGTTCTACGAGGTACTATTTTAAAAAATTAAGTTCCCCTACATTGACCCTTAAGGGACAGTTATGTGAAAATGTGCATAGCAGCATTAAATGGGCTCCTCCCTTTGAAGAAAATTTTATATAAATCATTTTTTGATATCCCCATTAGTTTCCGCAATAATCGACTGTCTCAAGATAAACTCTGTATGTAAATTAATTATTCAAATATAAGACTACGGAACTGGTAGTCGCAACTCGCCATTGCCCACCCTTGGCTACACCCCAATTTGTATGGCTGATGCAGGTAGGTACAGTTAAACCCCAACGAGTCCCCTGAAACTGATATCTTTTCTAGACAAAAATGCTTACTTCAAAAGTATCTTATATAAATATAACCCGCTATTTATTTTAGTTCTGTTCCGAATTCCATTGTTATACTCGCACCCTTTATTAAAGTAATAATAATTCTAATCAGTTCGCGATAATAGATAATTTTTTTATGATACGTTTTCTCGTAAATATCTCGGGCCGGACCACACGTATGCTACTTCACGCGCTGTTTCTTACTATTAATTAATTTATTATCTACAGTCAAGCAACGATGCTAATTTTGGCAGTTTTTAGTGCGAGGTCATATTTTGGCAATTGGCCCGGTGTACGAGATCATAATAATAATAAGTTTATTAATGTTAATCGTAGAATCGTTGGCCCGGGGTGCGGAGTTATATTTTGGCAGTTGGCCCAGAGTGCGAGGTTGTATTCCAGCAGTTAATCCGGGGTGCGAGATCATATTTCATTGGTTGGTCCTGGGTGCGAGATTGAATAGAAATAATAACCTTGACCTTGACATCTGCGCATGCGTTAAGTTCAAGGTCACGTTTCGTTGACCTCTTTGAATACGGAACAAGATCCCTAACCTGAACACAAATTCAACGGAGACATGTCTTTTAAATGGGTCTAGATCTGTTTCTGATAAACAGGCCTATTTTTGATGAACAGACCTGTTTCAGGTGAACAGACCTGTTTCTGATGGATAGATCTATTTATTTATAAAAATTACATATTATTTGTATCGCATCTCGCACCCCAGCCCAACTACCGAAATATGGCCTTTCATCGAACTTAGAGGTGGGTAGAACGTTGGGCTTCATAGCCGGAAGGTCGGGTGTTGGAACCTGGGTTGAGGTGAATTTTTCATTTGTGGGAGAGATGGGAATTTCCTTAGATCAGTTTCCAGCATTCTGCCGGCTACTCCGAATTAGGTTTTCCTGCAGTTTTCCTAATTTGTAAGGTAAATACCGGAGTAGTATAGAACAACTTAAGACCTTCTGGAGGGGCACCTCTAAAAAACATTATGCGGGTCACTCTGTAATTGGGCGAAAGCATGTTGAGAGCCCACAACAAGAGAGGGGCAATAAATAAATAAATTGCAAATAGCAGTCTATTCGGGATAGCTTACATCAATAAATTGTTCCACTCATTTTACTCCTTTGTCACTAGATTGAGCTGTACACCTACCGCTATAATTGGTTTGGCTAGCGCTATTACACCCTGCCTATCCGCCCAAAGAGCTTTAGGCTAAGTCCTAGCTTTCCAATATTAGAAACTCCTGGCACACCTGAGAAGAAAAAGGGCCCATTCCAAATCTGTGTTTCAATATCGTTTAGATACAAACCATAACCATCTAATTGTTCGTTACTTTATATAGGCGAATCGATGATGATCGAGGGAAATCCTACGAACTAGGCCAATCCGCCGTAAAATGTATGCGCGGTATATTGCAGTGTTGGATAAAACAAGCGGCCAGAATCGAACTATTTAAATTGAAGCAATGCGACGCTCATTCGTTACACGTTAAATTCCACCTAACCAAAGGAGAAGAAGTGTACACCGATGATGAATACCCCCATTTACAAATTGACGCAATTTCCGTTTACTTAATATTCTTGGTTCAGATGATAACGTCCGGCTTACAGATTATTTACACGCAGGTAAACCACAAACCGCCCTATTTTGTTTAACTGTTCGAGATGCTGTTTAGGACGAGGTTGCCTTCGTACAAAATTTGGTTTATTACGTGGAACGCGCATACCGTACCCCCGATTATGGAATATGGGAAAGGGGTAGTAAGTACAATAACGGAATGACCGAAATTCATGCGAGCTCGATCGGTATGGCGAAGTCCGCTTTAGAAGCGATCAATGGCTGTAACTTATTTGGCGAGAAAGGAGCTTCTTGGAGTGTGGTGTACGTTGATATCGACGCTCACAATCGAAATCGAAGTATATTCGAAACTATGTTACCAAGAGAGTCATCTTCAAAGGTACGTTGTGAGTTCATACGTAAGAATAAATTAAGGTCATTTAGGAAGTGGACGCTGCTCTACTACCAACCATTTCCTTTCCGGCTTTTGCTTCACATGAAGAATCTCTTTACGGGCGAACAAAGAATAATATTATACGAAAGTTGAAGGGTGATTATGGCTTCAAAAGGTATAATAGAGATGGATTTAAGACAGCTATTGAAGACCCCAACAGAAGGTAAAAAAGGTTTAAAATTGTAATGAATGTGTCTTTTTTTTTAAGTTACGTCTTGGTATTATTACTATTATTATGGTTTATTTATTTTAACTAATTAACAAAAAATTGATAACAGTCTTGAAATGAAATAGCACGAACTATTTATTACTTCGGCATTGCAATTGGAAACGACTGACGCAATTCGATTTGTTTATATAGCAAACCCCCCTTTTTTCTCGATAGTTGTCGAACACTTCCGAGTTTTTCTAGAATGTTCTCGAACAAACACGTCATATTTTCCGGAAAAATTACGTCAATTTTTTCTTGCAGGTAGTCTCCTTTATTTTGACTCCAACCTTAAAAAGTAGTCACTATCTGCATCGCAATCAATCAGCTTTTCTATCTATTATGCAATCTATTTAACTTGTACAAATTCTTCAAAAATTATTTAACTCTATCCCCCTTCCAGATATTACAAGGTTGGCGAAATAAAAAACTTCGAAAATATCGAGTGCGAATGGCCACTCTTTTATATATTTATGATAATCGATGGCGTTTTCAAATCTCTACCCGAACAAATAGAAGAATATCAAGACTTGCTCAAGGCGCGAATGCTCGTCGACCAGTACGGAGGCAAATATGTCCGATGGTAGTTACAAAAAGCATCTCTAATGAAATTTCTTAGATCCCATCATTCCAATGTATTACTACGTGCCGGAAGATTACATAGAGCAGGAACGACTGGAACCGCATTCGACATCCCGCAGACCCGCACCAGATTCCGGCTTGTACCTGTGGAATCAGGCGCTGTTCGTATTGGCGCAGCTTCTAACGGCGAATTTATTGCACATTAACGAATTAGATCCGATCCGTCGTTATTTACCGTCGTATAATAGGCCTCGAAAGGGTGGGAGATATTCCGCATTTCAGGTATGTTCATTTTGAAGTATCATCCGTGAATGTTTTAATTGTGAAATACATTGCAGTCAAATGATTAGAACACTACGCGAAGTGTCTAAAATCATTCATTTTTTGCTTTATTTCAATTGATAAGGTTCCATATAACATGTTGATTTGATATGCCCAAAAATACAGGGTATTGTTAATTATTTTTCACTCGCATCAGTGTCGATTTTTAAAATATGTGTCAACCTGTTATGGCAAACCTTATAAATAGCGTACAATTGGTGTGAAGATTATAATAATAATTAATATAGTTATGTTTTTTATATTTTCCATGACGCTTCAGGCAAAACCATCAGTTGTAAGTAATGTACAGTCTTCGCTTGGCTTTTTAAACTCTTTTTATAATAATTTCATTTCAACAACATTTCCTAACTGTCATAGAAGTAGTACACTATGGTAGGTAGTAGAATCTACATTCACATACTGGAGGTGGAAACTAATTAACTTAAATAAAACGGAAAAGAATACATCCACCACAGACATGTGATCTATTCTATTAGCCATCATTCAATTTTTAGCAGCTTTTGGATATACAAATCTCGACTGAACGGCTCGCAAATATTTATTTGTTACCTGTTTGTTAATTGACAACATTATTCTGTTTGGAAGGGTTGCAATATAACATATACTTATTTTCGAGGAGCTTATGTAAACTGCTGTTTAAATTTTTTAGTTTTTCTCTTCTACCTTTACGGGGTTTAGATTTAGTAGATAATGGTGGCAGTTCCATTTTAAGCTATTACTGACAATGTTGTCTCATACTAGGAGGAAAATGCCCATAGAGCATTTTCATTTGAAAATTAAAACATAAAGCTGTGTATCAGTAGTAAACAAGTCAAACTTATCTACAACCTCAATCTCAAAATTGTTTTTTATATAAATTATGTTTAAATCTAATGTGAAAGGTATAAAACATCAATTGCTTAAAGTTTTGCATTATGTCGCTTATACATCAATCATAGCCTGATTTTTCACATACCTACCAATGCTCGGATCAAAATACTTTAACACTAATAAAAGTCTTTGCTCATAGTATGTCTAATAAAGAGTATACAAAACTATTGAATGACATTCTCTATCATGCCTGTGTAACGTAGTTTTTCATATTAGCGTGATTGGTAAATGTGATAGTTTATCAATCACAGTATACCTACAATTTCCGATTAAAATTTTTATATCACTTAGGGAACTGCAACGGATTTGGTAGTACAAATTGTTTTAATAGCGGAATCGATGCGTCTTCAAGCAATGATGGCCACTTACGGAATACAAACGCAAACGCCTCACGAGGTTGAGCCTGTACAGATTTGGTCCTCGACTCAACTAGTGGAAGCGTATCAACACTTGGGTGTGAATCACAAAATTAACTTGAACGGCCGGCCGGTTAGACCAATCGGAAGTCTAGGTACCAGTAAGGTGGGTGTTAAGTATTTCCCCTTTTTTTTTTTTCTAGTCAGGTTTGTTTCAGGTGTACAGAGTATGTGGAATGACCGTTCTGTGCTACCCTCTGATATTTGAAGTGTCCGATTTCTATCTATATCGTGACATGGCGCTTCTAATCGACGATATAAAAACTGAATTGCAGTTTGTTGGTCGTTACTGGAGACTGTCAGGACGGCCAACTGTCTGTCTCCTAATACGAGAGGAGCACATGCGAGATCCGCAGTTTAAAAAAATGTTGGATTTATTAGCAATGCTTAAGAAGGGCTATTGTGACGGTGTCAAGGTGCGAATTGGTAGATTGCAAAATTTAATATCAAGTTCTTGCGTTGGTAATACTTTATTTGATTTGATGGCAGTTTAATGCCTGATTTTTCAGAACATTTGGATTTTATGAGCGTTTTGGATATGCCGTATCAGAAGTTTGCTCAGTTTCAGCAGCTGGAACATGATTACATTGGTTACCAGAGCTTGACTGATGTACCTAGGATCATTGACAACCAAGGAGAATTAAAGAATTATGCAGTACGTAGCTTACAGATTACCAGACCTTGTAGGTGTTGACCTTGAGATAAATATGGGAAAGTTTAGAATTTGCGCACAGCCTCTATTCGGCATACTGAGTAGCATATAAACATTTACTGCAACTTAATCTCTTTCTTTGAGAGTTGAATCTAGAACTTGGTTTTTTGCTTACAATTAGATTATATTCGCGCTGAAAGAGGACTAAAATTTGTGTACTTATCTTACGATGAACGTGGGGTAGTTTGCTCACAATCGGTGGGCCTTAATATTAAATAATCATTAGCGGAATTTTAATTTAATTTAAAAGAAAACTAATAATTGTACAAAGTATAATAAATAATTCATGGGAGCGAACAAACGTAGTGGTAGTGGCGGACGGACGGACTCGAGCGCCACCAAGGGTTTGGCCTCGCCCTTGGTCAAGGTCGACGGTAGCAGCGGTTCGGCAGATCGGTCTCGGAAACCTCGGGCAAGCTGAACCGGACTAAACTGCAACTCCAGGAATCGTACGAGTTCAGCAACTGACTGTGGTCACTTCGGAAAAACTACAACAAAAATATGAGACACTCCCTAGCGGGAATGAAAGCAACAAAGACAAATCGACTCAAGAATGAAAACTTTTTATTTAATTGCGTGACCAGGGGTCATAATTCTTCTTAATTAAGCGTGCTTTAATTTGGCACGCCCCAATCGAATGATGTTTCATTCACTTAATTGGGCGTATTAAAATTTTCCGAATCAGTATTCCAATGAATGCCTATTGTTAATTCCAATTAATACCCATTGTTAATTTGAATGTCGAGAAACTACTACACATGCATGGCCTTACAGTTCTAATTCTTGTTTTAATTTACCATAGGAAACAAAACCTGCTAATAATGGCTTATCATGGTTGAAATTCTAATACATTATTTTGCCCTCTTCTTCTAAAATACAAGATCTTTCGGACGCAGTAAAACCCACTAAAATATCTGGAAGAGAACGGTTACAAACGGCAGGCGGATTAATTGCAATTTGCAGCGTTAATTACGGTAGCGGTGGCTGAAATTAAGTCAATTACCTTTAGATTCTATGTATCTTCAAGTCGTAGACCCAACACAAATACTTTCAGCACAACACTTTCGTAACGAAGCGCCTAACTTAAAACGCCTTTATATACCGGGTGTTCAGCGGAGCTGCGCATCTCCATAAATATATAATATATAAATATATAATGGTGTAGTCATAACTTCGAGTATGAAACTTCAAGGCAAAAAATCCTTTTTAGCACCTTTGAGAATGAAATGTAATTGGTTGTCCTGCGTGTCCGCTACTGTTTCTGATGTAGTAAACGTGGGCGAGGTGAGACGGCTGGCTGAAACCAAGCTTACGTCCCCTCCGGGATGTGACGTGAGCCGGCGCAGCCGCCTGTAACGGGCAAGTTACATTTAGAGGGGTTAGCAATTTTACTGTAACAATTAATCTTTTGCAATATAATAATTAATACCACGGCTAGCTCTGTAATAAATAAACTTTTAAATATCTTTACCTTGTGGAAAGTTGGTTTTTTATCTCCTCTTATAAGTTGAAACTCAAAAACGTGATGCTCTCGTTTGATCACTCTAATAAATACTCACATAAATTGGCTTGTTTGAATATATATATATAATCAAAAACCCGTGTTTACCTTTCGGTGTACGGGGTATACTACAAATATAGTACAATATCTAAATAAGCATTAATCGTTTATAAATTTGAACCAAGCTTTCTTATCCAACGCCGTTTGTTTTGCCTCCCTCCAGGTTGATCCTCTTGTTGTAATTATCTCTGCAATCACATCATCCCACGTTTTCTTTGGTCGACCTTTTCGCTTTCTTCCTTGTGGTTTAGCTTCCCACACCTGTTTAACCTGTGATTGATTGTGCATCCTCTGTAAATGTCCCCACCATCCAAGTTGTTTATTTTCAATAAATTCGGTCATCGATTTAATTCCTAATTCTTCGCGTACGTCCGAATTTCTGATTCTGTCGCATCTAGTTATACCTTTCACTGCCCTTAAATATTTCATTTCCAGAGATTGTATTTTGCTCTTTGTTCTATTGTCCAGTATCCATCCTTCGCAGCCATATGTCAGTATAGGTCGAAAAATAGATTTGTATACTTTCATTTTTGTGTTTCTTGAGATTTCTCGTTTTCTTATGATGGTACTTTTGATTGCGTGATATACTTTTGCTGCACTGACTATCCGTTCATTTATTTCGATGTCCTGCACTCCACTTTCTTCAATTTGAATAATTTTCGCCGTCGCGGCCCTTTCCATAGAAATAGCCTCATATGTTCTGAACGTCATTTTATATCGTGCTCCGCGTCACATTTGAAATAGGAATGACATGATTTCATTAGAAGGCATAATCATTTGTTTCACTTTATCTATTCTCACGGTTAAAGAGCAGCTTAACCCAGTATTAAAATGTCCATTTAACATATGCTATAAAATAAATACACTCTGATAAAGAAAAGTGCTTTTCTCCAGAAAAATTGAGGTTAAAATAAGATCATAATAGTACATTTAATTCTTCCCGAACAAGAAAGAGAGGTGTGCCATTCTTCTAACAAAATATTGAATGTATAGTTTCATGAAGAAGTAGGTAAAAATTTCTCGATATTTAATTACAGAATATGCTTGCATAAGGCACAGTCTCTCTGAACAATGCCAACTTATTCTGCAAACAAACACTAGCACACAACATTAGGCTGTTGTATACCTATCTAGTGCAGCGTTATCATTATAATCAGAGATTTATATTGAGCAGGTTTAAAGTGTTAGTTTCAACTCTCAAAATGTTTAATTCCAATTAGATCGCGGTTTAATGTACTAAATAGTTTTCTAATCATAAATCATTATTTCAGTCATTCCAACATAAATCAACAAATGATATTATCGAAGAAATACTGCACAACGACAATATTTACGCTCAGTGCCAATTGTACGGGTTCATCCTGCAACGAGAAGGGGAACATTTTGAAATTAGACATGTAACAGTTATGGCGCACCTCCAACAAATTTATAACAGAGCGGGTGGTATGAGACATTGGGCGGCCGTGCGGTACACAAGCAGTTTATTACACCATACCGTAGATTCTATCAGTCCTTTTATTACCGCCGTTCTTGTACACGGTAAACAGGTACGATTTATCTTTACCTCGCCTTGATCTACACTATAATTCATCTAGTTGACGGTTGGTGTGATCGATCAGAAAGAGACGGTCTTCGATAAACCGATGACTCCAACGGAAATACAGCGGGTCATATATGATACCATACAACCTTACGATGTAATTCAGGCAGTTCTGCAGCAAGAAGTTATATTGTATTGTGGCCGGCTGATTTCTACCGATCCGGAGATGTTCAGGGGCATTTTCAAAATTCGAGTCGGTTGGGTGCTGCAGGCGCTTAGGTTATATCTCAAGTTCAGTGGAAACGCCAAACTGATCGAAGACCATAGTCCATATGAAGTTAGGCAACTAATCAATAAAGTTTTATCTGTTAAGGACTGGGCAGATAAGGAAAAGTGAGTTTCGAAATAAAGCTTGGATGATTCATATTTGACTTTTAGACTGACTCCCTTGCACAAGCGCACAATTGAAGGCTGTCTATGTCGTGTTCCAAGTTCGTTTTACAACCAAGTTTGGGACGTCATGATTCGCACACCTCAAGGAATAAAGGTTATGGGAAATATTATTCCACAACAACCGACGATGTCTAACATGGCCAGATCGGAAATCACCTTCGCCCTATTAGTAGAACAGGTTAAAATTGCCGGTAGTGCTTGGATGAATAGCTTTAGTATTATTTTAGATGTTGAATCAAATACAAATGCCCGAATACCGCCAATTAGTTGTAGAGTTACTATCGATTGTCTCTACTATTTTAACTCGAAATCCTGAACTTAGTTTTAACCAACCGCTCGATTTGGAACAGTTAATTAAAGACTCAGCGCATATGTTTGCAAAGGTAAGACCCCCAAAAATTCGTAGATGTCGCCTACTTAATGGTTTCGTAGGATAATAAGCTTCAAGACATTCGAGTCTCCTACTTGTTTGAAACGTCAAACGTACAATGCATGGGATACTTGGCCAGAGCAGTTGTTAATAATTTATTGAGGGATGGCCAGTTGACTAGAGATATTGGATGTGAATCGGAATTTTGCAATATATCGTAGTTACTTAATATAGTTAAATTTTTTGTTACTCTATATGTAAATATTACCTAATGTAAATGTTGGTAATGGTGACGAAGCAATTTTTGTTAGAAATAATACTATAAACTGTGCCATATTTTTGTTAGACGCGTAATTGTTTTGCTTTATCTAGAGAAATTATAATTCCTTTTTTAAGTTATAATTATGGAAAATGTATGACTTAGTACTTACAAAGTTTAGTGTTCAGGGACTCTCTGGGGTGCGCGAAACATTGTTGCAGCTGGTGATAATTGTAGTGAGGGGCATTGTATATCTTGGCCATTCAAAATAATAAAAAAGCTGATCTCATGCACCCTCACACATGCTATTTACACCCATTGTTTCTTCCCACTTGCATGCGTTCGTATCTTTCGTTATCAATTTGAATAAAACATTAGAACACTTGGAAGTGCAAAATTGTCATTGGAAATAGTATATTAAGAGTCTTTAAAGTATGCACAACAGATTTCTTGTATAATCTTTTATTATAGCTGCAATATAATTTAAAAATCAGGGAAATAAAATGGAATCATATTGACGGTATACTCAAATACATTTCTACTTAAGTGGGCCGATTATTCATAATTCCATGATTGCCATGGAAATGTCACTTTATGTTTGCTTAGAAAAATCATTGTCTTTGGTTGTAGAAGATAATACACATGCCATTCAGTGGCTTGATGCAGAAGCAGAAAAAGTTTATACCTGCAAAAGCGTATTATAAAGAATATGAAAGTTTGTTGATGTGGATGAATAGGAAGCATCTTTCAAACAATTGCTAGCATATATAAAGGAAATATCAAAGGTATTTAAATCTTCTACCTAACCCTTTGGTGCTTTCATTCAAAACTTCAATCAATACTGTGACTAAAAGATTTGGCAGCATACCTACTATAAACCAAGGGCGTTTTTGAAAGCTTCCAACAAAGGATACGAGCCAATATGCATTTGCAGAAAGCGATCTGAGAGGATTTTTTATTTCAGAGAAAGATTACCCATATTTTTATGTTATATTAACGTTACTTAGAAACCTTTTAAACTCAGCGTGCTTTAATTGCCTTTTTCACTCGCTCAGGTGTGTTTTAAACAGCGATTATCACAGATATAACAAAATAGATATTTATGCATTAAGGGCATTAAGGCAATATTTATGCCGAGGGCCGCCGACCCAAGCGATTGAAAGTCGCTCGAGAGTTAAATATCGAGTAATGCCTGAGGGGCATACAAAATTTTATTTTTCATCGTTCCAATTAATGCATTTCTAATATACAAATGTAATGGATTATTATTAACCAACATTAAAGTGCTTCATACGAATCAAGTAGCAATAGCACCTTTCTTTATCACATAATATAACTCCATCAATATATTTGCCAGGCCGTTTGAGGGCATAATGAGATGAGATGACAAACCATTATGCCCTCGGGCGTCATAGACTGCTTTATATATCTCATACGACAGATAGGTATAATAGACAAATGAAAAATAAAAACGATAATGTGTATTCTATCTGGGATGGAAACCAAGACGCAGAGATCCAGAGACATAACATTTTGGATCTGATATGTCGAATAGGAAAGGATAGGTATTATGACGATGTAATAATAAAATAAATAACGGAACCTTGAATAACAGTGTATCTAATAAATTAGCTAAAATGTGATGTATGCACTAAAATAGTGTAATTAGTCCATGGTAACTGTTGAATATGAACGTGGCAGAACTATGTTCTGTCAAAATCATAAATAAGCCCAATTCTTACAACAAGCATGTGTTAATTTTTGAGTTTTTAAATAAAATACCAAGTACAGAAAGAAGAAATCGCGAGTGAATTAAATTTAAAAATACCGCGCAGACCTTACGGAAATACCAACCGTAAAAGTAACCAAAAACGTCATGCTTCTTCTGGTTACTAGTTTCCGGCGAACTCCTTTTCATGATTGTTGAGAAACATGACGGGTTTTAGTGAAAAGGTGAATAAAAATTTGTTAATTATTTAGTTATGTGTTTAATAAAACCAAGCGTACGAAATTGTTTAACTGTAAACGAGGGCAAAAATTATTCAGTTTAACTTTTTGCTCGCTTTCAAATTTTTTAACCTAAAAATATATCAACACGTGCATTGACAGCATTTTCATTTTCCAGGCGGTTATTATAGACGGCAAAGGCCATTTACTTGGGCGTTTAGCAGCTGTGGTCGCCAAAACGTTATTACAAGGAGACAAAGTTATCGTAGTAAGATGTGAACAATTAAATATTTCCGGAAATTTCTTCAGGTGGGTTTATTACGATTACATCCTGCTGCTGTTACACTTACGATTTTAGGAATAAGTTGAAGTATTTGGCGTTCTTACGTAAACGCTGTAATGTAAATCCCGCTCGTGGACCATTCCATTTTAGGGCACCATCCAGAATTTTTTGGAAGACAGTTCGTGGTAAGTTTTTCTTTAATCTACTCTTACTTGTGTATAATTACGTGATTATAATACATCTTACCTACATTATTTGAAATAGAATATGTAACTAAACTTCGTATGATTTTTGATATGTTTTATTTATCGCCTCCGTGTCTAAAGTTCAAGTTAAAGAGATTTATTTTAAGGCATGGTCCCACACAAAATTGAGCGTGGAAAGCAAGCACTTAGACGTCTAAAATGCTACGAAGGAATTCCACCTCCGTACGATAAGAGGAAACGTGTAGTAGTACCTGGTGCGCTTCGTATGCTATGCCTTCGACCAGGACGTAGGGTAAGTGCAGCTTTTGCAAGAAATTTGTATGGATGACAATGTGGTTGAATTTTAGTATTGTGACGTTGGGCGTATCTCCGATGAAGTTGGCTGGAAGTACAAGGATGTTGTGGAGGCTCTCGAAACGAAACGTAAAGTACGTGCTGCTGCAAGCATCCGTCTTCGTTCGAAATTAAGTAAGATCACGCGCGCCGCGACTGAGAAACAAAGTAAGCAAATTGCTCCACACACAGCAATTATTAACTCGTATGGTTATAATTAATAAAGAATAAACCATTCTATATTTAGTTGTTTTATTATTGTATCTTAATTCGTAAATCATGTCTTACAGCTACATATTTTGTTAAAATTTCATTAATCTATTTACCCAACAGATGCAGTTAAGCTCCTCCCAAAAAATTCCCGGCAAGTTTAAATGAACATTAATTGGCAGAATTTTCGAAATACCATTTACTTCCAATTCTAATCTGAATTGACATCTGTCACTGCCTTTTGTATTTATCTTTCCCCAATTTGCTGTTATTCGTTTATGACAAAGTTAAGCTGGACTTAGCTTAATCGTAGCTTAAAATTCATGGCAACCATTGTCCCAAT
Source organism: Photinus pyralis (assembly GCF_008802855.1). NCBI lineage: Eukaryota > Metazoa > Arthropoda > Insecta > Coleoptera > Lampyridae > Photinus > Photinus pyralis. The sequence goes on along the minus strand of NW_022170596.1, from coordinate 42,756,309 downwards.
AATCGTTGCAATGGATTTTAAACTACTCTTAAGCTAAGCCCCGCTTAAATTTGGTGGTCTAAACGGCCACTATACAAACAAAATAGTCTTTAAAGATTTGTGTCATTTGAAAGGTAGTGAAGTGATTGTGGAGTAGAAACTCTTTCGTGGGATTAGATATGACCATGAATGTAGCGGGAGCTGCTTTTTCTCCACCTAAAAAATGACCTGCCAACATTTCGATCAAGAACACTTGTTTTCGGTCGGTAAAAATTTTTATTTGTTACTCAGTTGTAAACGTTGATTAACAAGACAAAACGCAAACGGGTAAACGTCATGTTTAAACGCTACTGACTTGTAAAACTGACAGCAGACTTGTAAAAATTTTACAAGTTAGTAATCTAGTAATTTCATTGGCCAGAATTAATGCGAAGTCTCTGTTACATGGATCACATGATATTTTAGACATTTCTTCAAGATCAATTTAAGAACTAATTATTTACGTTTACAAATGAGTAACAAATAAAATATTGTACATTATACGCCAGGTAATAGTTTTTACTGGCTCTAGGAGATGACAGGCTCGCCAGTCAACTTCTCCTATCGCCAGTAAAAACTCACTTACCTGGCTAATAATGTAAAATACTATTTACATGGTATGCATTTTGTTCTTGTCATAGATACAGGAAAAGGTCTCTTGATAGTATTATCAAGGAACAGGAAATCTTTACGTAACTGGAGCAACGTAAGGGGAAGAAGGCATGAAGTATTTCCTATAGGCGAAACTTGAAGTTGGGCATACTGTAAGCAATGTATGGAAGAAAAAATGCCACATTTAAAATAAAAGACCTTCATCCGTTATTTGAACAATCCGTGAAAATGTGCTGTTGAAAGTTGGCAGAATTCAATCGGGCATACCCAAACCGAAGAAGACCAAATGTGGCAAATGGTAGACATCGTAGTATCAATGTGGGAGATGACTCAACATTGACGGAATCAGATTAAACGCAACATTTCGCTCCCTTATGCCGCAGACCAGTCAAGACCGTCCTGCTTTGCAGAAAGTATTTATACTCTTACCGTGTAAACAAAAGTTATTCATGTTAAAAGTATTCACACACATTTTGGTCGGGATAGATCAGCTGCTCAGTAGGAGACCTTAAGTTATAACGAATCTTTGTTTACACTGCAGTCTACATATAAATTCTCAAATTTGGGAGAATACTTGGTAAGACCAACTTTTCTTCATTGTAATAATTTGCAGTTTCTTAAACCATATACATATATGACATGTACGTTCTAAATTTACATGTGATTTTTACAAGTATCTAATAAATAATTTGAAACTACTGCTGTGTGTTGAAAGGTCAATATTCAAAACATGACGCTTTGTAGCTTACTCATGTAAATGTGACATGCGATTTTTATAATTTTGTGTAAACTGGTCTTTTTTATTAGTTAATAGCTGTATTCGTTTCAAGTGATTTAACTGATTTTTTTCGTTTACAATCTTAGACCATATAGCCATGTACTATATGGTCTAAGATTGTAAACGAAAAAAACAAAATGCAATCACTTATTATATTGCCAAAAATTTATTGGGAGTGGCTTAACTGTATATGTTGGGTGAACTGATTATAGTCTAGACTCTAGACTGATGTACTAACATGCCTATAGCCCACTGAAACATTGAATTATACAATATTTACAGAGTATGATCGTTTTGTAAAAACTCTTAGCTAAATACTTCATGATGTCTCATCTGTAGCCTAATGGTTTTTTTTTGGACATCTACAAGGTCCACCTTTCTAACTTTTATTGAAGGATGATAATGTCTAATATGTAGGTAGCATAATTATGTCAAAAGACCTAAAGCATGGTTGTATCTGTGGTGGTGATTGGATAAATGTATACGCATAAGTTGCGATAACACAAAAGATTTATAAAAATTTGTTCGAGCTCATTTTCCATTGCTGAAAATAGAGCATAGGTACTCTACCGCAATTACAAGGGTCTAAAATATTAACTAAATTGAATACAAGTAGTCAGTTTTATCCAATTAAATTGACTACAGACAGTCGACATATGTCAACTTTTATAATACCGTTCAGCAGAGAGACACCATCTGTAATTATGTTTGTTGTCGAGCTCCTTTGAAATGGTTCGATCAATTATTATGAAATTTTTTTTGTACACTTGGTACATATGAGAATAGGTAGTAAAGTATATAATAAATATTGGACGAGCTGAGGCGGCTGTGCCGCCGAACTCGAGGTTATAGTACATCGGGGAGCGGGACATTTGGGTGGTGAAGCGGCGCGTCTGCTCGTACTATTATAAAACTAGAATAGTTCGTCATAAAAATTTAATTTATTAAACTATGCGGTAAAACGCACGAATTGTTGCGACAAAGTAATGAGATAATGAAAGTAAACAAACCCCGCCCGCGGCGTCCCGTTCGGCCAATCACAGCGGACAGCGCACTTTGCCATATTAAAAAATTCCTGTGTACTTCCGTTATATAATAACGGAAGCGGAAGTTAAAAAAAATATATAAAAATTCCACACTTGCGGAAGCAGAGGTCTATTACATCATTACTATACAGCCTGTTTCAGAGTAAGCGCCTTATTTTTTTTAGCCACGCTATAGGTACCTACTACAGGCATCCTAAGAAAATTATTCATATAATTCAGAAAAACATGCTCGTAATAAAGGGTTATTCAACAACTGGTCCTTTTTTAAAAAGTAATTAAAACACATTAAATTGGATGCAATGATGAAATCTTTATTATCAATTGAAAGAACATGTTTGCCATTTAGTTTTTGAAAATGATCCGCAAATGTTGACCGTAGCTACGTTCTATTATCTATATATCCCATTCTTTGAGCCCCTTTTTCTATCACTCTTTCGACCGGAATCTCACGAATAACACGCACAATGTTTGCTTCCAATGCTTCAATCGTCGGTTTATCGGAAAAAACTTTTGATTTGACGTAGCCCCAAAGGAATAAGTCTAATGGCGTAATATCGCACAATCTAAGCGGCCAACTCACCGGTCCAAAACGTGAAATCAGCTGCTCTTCGAAATGACCTCTGAAAATATCCATTGTTTCACGAGGCGTATGGCAAGTGGCACCGTCTTGTTGAAACCAAATGTTGTGGAGATCACGGGCTTCAATTTTAGGTAGCAAAAAGTCCGATATCATGACGCGATAGCGAGCACCATTCACAGTTACGTTCCAGCCATCATCATTTTTGAAGGACCGCCATGACTCCACCAGCCCATAAACCACACCAGACCGTAGTTTTCGCTGGGTGTTACACTTGAAACTCTTCGGATTGCTCTTCAGCCCAAATCCTACAATTTTGTTTATTGACGAAACCATTGAGCCAGAAATTGTATGCTTTAAGGCCCAAATCCTTTTTCAAAATGCGCCAGGTTGTTGAATAAGACATGCCAAGCTGTTGAGAACGGCGATTGATCGATTCACGACGGTTTTCGCGGACACTGACTGCTACAGCCACTATGTTTTGCAGCCCTACGTACCCGACGAGCTCGAACAGGACGCTGAATATCCAATAATGTAAATTCCGTTTCAAATTTACGAATAATTTTGCCAATATCGCGTTCAGAAGGCCGACCATGACGACCATAAATTGATCGAAGTGCACGAAAAACCATCTTTACAGGACGGTGATTTTCATAATAAATCTGAACAATTTCTAGACGTTGTTGAAATGTAAGGCCGGATGTCCACCAAATCGGGGCGACGAAAATCGGTCCAACTGTAGTCGTATCCAGATTGATCCGGCCGACTAAAATTGGCAATTCATGTCCATAGGTCGATCGCCTTTCAAACGATTTTTATCGGGTTGACAGTTGACATATAAATGTCAAGTGAAGACGAAGCAGTTGTCATGCTTTTGCACCACAGGAGAAAGAAAATTCGCCGCCACAGTTATTCGGTACATCCGTAGGTACATAACTAATAATAGAAAAAGAGGTGCTTTCATTTGTGCCCGTAAACTTGCGAATTATGAACACAAATTTAAATGTATGTATCGTATGTCCAAGAGTAGTTTTTTCCTTTTGGCTGACATTGCTCGACCATGAGTTGCCAAAAGGGACACCAATTACAGAAGATGTGTCACGGTAGAAGAAAGATTATCAGCACTTTTGATTATTATGACACACTACTGCCGACAAATGATCGTGAAAGAGCGTCGCGTCGGGAGAAAATAGTCGGTTGCGATTTCGATCGGTCCCGAAAAAGATCCAGCCTGTGGACAGGCTTCAATAGAAGCGCACGTGCGCGATCTTTATCGGACGATTCATATCGCACCGATCTTGGTCGTTCCGATGCGGTGGACATCCGGCCTAAGTCTTTCCATGAATGACAAACAATACAGAGTAGAAATGTCAGTTTAGTTTGACAGTAGTGGCGCGTATCTGTCAAAAAATCTATTGAAAAAAGAACCAGTTGTTGAATAGCCCGTTACTATGAAAGGAGATGCGAGAATTTTAGATGGAATTAAACAAATTTTTTGTGGTTGAATAAACATTGTGTTTACAGAAAAAAATAAGCACTCTTAAGTAGCACCGTATCGACAGTGTCCGCGACTTTTCCTTCACCTACCGATCACGGTCGAGTACAGTACAATCGTCACTTGATGAGACACCGTTGTTTTTTCCCATCTTGAACGAAACATCACAACTTTGTATTGTACCTAGGTATATACGAAAACGCTCGTGATAGCATAAACATTTCTAATGTTAAAATTGGATTGTGCAAGGTTGTTTTGCCATGCGCAATTTTCCTGCATCTGCATAGTTGCTTGATGTTTAAATTTACTAACACAGAAAACCGGATATTCATATGTTTTTTTTGTAACTAGATTTATAAAAGTTGGAGGTCATAACGAACTTCTAATGGCTCGTTGAGAGAATTTCTCTTTGGGTTGGATAGAATATGTCATGGACTCATTGCTTTGATTTTTATCCCAGAGGACTTCACGTCCCATAATCTGCTATCTGCGTAGTTATATTGCCAAATTATGTTCCTATAAAGGTAGCTTAATTGGGTTGTAGATAGTGACCATAGCAAGGGTATATTGGGTGCAAAATCACAACTTCAGTGGGCGAGTAAATATAGTAATAGCACACTATAAAACAAATATAAATGTATCCTTGATGCCGATAAGAGCAACGTTTTGAAGTAATAGGTAACTATCTATCACCATTGAACAAAAATAGTGTTTTTATTAAATGGTATTACTCAGTTCTCTGATGTTACCTTTAATCAGAAAGGTACAAAGTGTGCACTCATTCTAATTCAATTGTTAAATTTGCTCAGTGAGGAAATTTGGAATTCTATTTATCAGTCGGTATGAATAACTCACTTCATTTCTAGAATGGTGTGACTGTGTTTGCAAATTTGTAAACTTCTTAACAGGTCCGGTCGTAAAACGCTTTATGTACTCACCATATCTAATCTCAAAATTAGTCAGCACATTTTTTAAAAATTTTATCGTCAGTTTCTAAATTGATTTATAAAGACAATCTTATCTTGACTAAGTTTGTTCGCTTGGTGTAGCATCGGTTTGGTATGTACCTCGCTACATTCTTATGTTTACATCAGTCTAAATGTATATTTTTAGGTTTCGCCATGTTTTTATGCAGGTGGCGAAAGTCACGTAGTTGGAACGTTCCACAGGCTCCACCCGCTCCGACCAAGGTACTTCAACACAATGGTGACGGAATTCCTAATCCGGTCAAGGCAAGAGACGAGATTTCCAATGAGGTCGATAAGGTCCCAGACTCGTTAACTATTTCAGATGATGATCTTAATGAGGTTGATGCGAACAGGCGTCGGTCAGGTTTGGCTGGCCATTCGAAGAATGTCGACGAAGATTTTTCGAATGTTCAAATAACCAAATATTCAAAATCTGAAGCGTGAGACTTAAAAATAATGACACTGTCGGTAGTAATTCGCAAATGCATTTTAGAGACGAACAATTAATTAAAGATGCGCTTAAGAAGAACGAATTTTTGAAGAACCTACTCGAAGGTGGTCGATTGGAAGCTGTGGTAGACGCTATGTACGATCGAACGGTCAAAGAAAATGAAATTATTATAAAGGAGGGCAGTGTTGGAACGCAACTTTACATTTCGGCAAACGGCACATACAAAGTTATAATTAAAAACAAACTGGTTTCAACATTTGACGATAATCGAGTGTTTGGAGAGTTGGCAATTTTGTACGATGCAAAAAGATTGGCAACAATAGAAGCACTTAGCGATGGGCGAGTTTGGGTGCTCGAACAAAGTGTTTACCAAAAACTAATGCTGAAGAGTGAAATTGAGCATCGAGACCAATTACTAAACTTCTTACAGAACGTTCCAAAATTAAATTCCGTTCCGCAGGAGGTCTTAAGTCGAGTAACCGACCTACTCAAACGTGAATTTTTTGCTCCTGGTGCAGTTATAGTTCAGCAAGGGGACGAGGGGGACAAATTCTACATTATTAGTGCTGGAAGTGTGACAATCAGTCGGGAAAATGAAGGGAAAGTACGTATCATAATGATATGTGTAAGTTCTAAACTACTTATTAAGCGAACCCTTTTTCTAGGTTGGTAATATGGTTCGCGAAGAATTTTTTGGAGAACTGGCCCTACTTAATGATATTGTTAGGCAGGCCACCGTCGTGGCCGATCCACCGGGCGTAGAATGTTTCTCGTTGTCGCGCGAAGATTTTATTTTACATTTCGGAAACGTAGAAGACATAGAGAACATTTCCTATAATACGAACAAAGCGAAAATATCAAACAAAGTTGAGAATCCGTATATCGATATACAATTGAGCGATTTGGAAAGACGTAGTACTTTGGGTGTGGGAGGTTTTGGTCGTGTGGAGCTAGTGCAACATAAAGCCCAAGAAGAGCTTGTGTTCGCCCTTAAGTATTTAAAGAAGATCGATATGGTGCTGCAACACCATCAGGAGCATGTTTTCAACGAGAAGTTGATCCAAATAAGCTGCGATAGTATTTTTATTGTACGAATGTACAAGACCATGCGAGATAATAAGTACCTATACTTTCTAATGGAAGCATGTTTGGGTGGAGACCTATGGTCGTTGCTACAAAGGCAGAAAGGGCGCAGATTTGAGGAAACCACGGCGAGGTTTTATGCCGCGTCCGTTTTAGAGGCGTTAGCCTACCTACACGAACGCAGTATAGTTTACAGGGATTTAAAACCAGAAAATCTTTTACTGGATCCCATGGGAAATTTGAAACTGACCGATTTCGGTTTTGCCAAGAAGCTGGGACCAAAAGGGCGATCTTACACGTTCGCGGGTACGCCGGAGTATGTGGCGCCGGAAATTGTGCTAAACCGTGGCCATGACCGTTCGGTGGATTACTGGGCTCTGGGTATATTTATCTTTGAAATGATCGTGGGCAGAACACCATTTCGAAGTAACGATTCCAGTTATATGAAAACCTATAATTTAATCTTACGCGGAATTGAGAGTATTATGCCATTTCCGGAAGTGATACCGAGAAAAGCCGGCCATTTAATTAAAAAATTGTGCAGGTCCATGCCGACAGAAAGACTGGGCTGCCAAAAGGAGGGCGTGCAGGCAATCCGAGATCATCGGTGGTTTACGGGTTTTGATTGGGAATTATTGCAAGCCGGACAGTTAAGGGCGCCATTTAAAAGATCTTTGAAGAGTAATATAGATACACAGTACTTCGATAAATTCCAAAAAGATTCCGATATACCTCCTGATGAATTGTCTGGATGGGACGATGATTTCGAGAATTTAACTTTATTGCTGTGAAATGGGCACTAATAATTTTATACGTTTTTAATTGTAATAAATTAAATCTTTACATTTTAAAATGCGGCATTTTTAATCAGATATTATTTCCAAAAATTTTATTTCTTTAACATAGGAAATGTTTATGGTTTCGTATAGATATGTGGTATATGGGTACAAAGCTACGAGTTTTCGTTCGAGCAGAAAAGACAACGGTGTCGCATCAAGTGACGATTGTACCGTACTCCACAGTGATCGGTACGTGAAGGAAAAGTCGCGAATACTGTCGATACAGTACTTACTTAAAAGTGCTCAATTGTTTTGTTAATTCCTATCTAAAATTCTCGCACATCTCCTTTAATAGTATTACGAGCATGTTACGACCCTTATCCAGAAGGGTGACGTCAGGGGCGTATCATGAGTCAATGGCCCCAATGGCAAACACCGATCTTGCACCCCTCTCCGACCGTCCATCGATAGGGGGTCGGAACTATTTTTTTTAATTTAACATAAAAGTGTTACTTATATAATAATGTTCCACTCTCAAAATATTTTAATATACATATTTATACCTATTTATAAAAGCGGCTTTTTCGCCCCCCCCCCCTTGATTTGCGCCCATGCCTGCCATACTCTAGTTACGCCTCTGGGTGCCGTTTGCGACATATTACCATTGAATTTATAGTTATATAAATTCAATGGTATTACAAGGAACTGATGAACTCCGACTTTTTGAATATAAAATTTTATATTGAAAGACTCCGAGGCCTGGTGGGAGGATATTTGGGAAGTACTGATAAATTCATGGAAAATGCACTGTTACTGTTACACGCCTTAAGGCGAAATTTGTTTTCATTTTTCGTATAATCATTGTAAATACAATGGTATAATCAAAGAAACTTTATTTAAATAATATATTATTCTAACATATAATTTGTAATAGGTTATAATATATAATAATCATGGGGATTTCGGAAACAATAGAAGACATGGAGATAGTCAAATTAGAGACAAGAAATTTGTTGATTCCGTTTTTATTTTTTTCTGATGTTATTTGAGCAGATACAAAAAAAAACATTTTCTCATTGTCACTTATTGAGTTTTCCAAGATACGCGATTTTCTTACGAATAAAACGATGTTCGGCACGCAAAAAAAAAAAAAGTTGGAAACTGTTGGTTTCAACAAGATGCCTGCGCACAATGCCCTAATTGTGTAAGAATATCTATTGGACAAATTTCGTGGAAAGTAGAAAAGAATCGATTTGCGCCGACAAAAAGAAAGCTCGCCTTTATGATTTAAGCATTTTATGGTTTGTTCTTTTCTTAGTTTATGAAGAATTAGATATTTGCTCACTATATTATGTATTATACCAAAAATGTTCTATTTTTATACATATATTAAATGTGTTTTTAAAAATATATTCCCTTTAAAAATTGTATGCGCCCCTCCCTTGACCAAAGCCTTAATTTTTTATTCAATGCCAAAGCCTAAATCCGCCACTGGTTAAGTACGATTCCCATTTCCATATATATAAAAGAAGTATATATGACGAATTTTCATGTAAAAAAAATTCCAAAGGTGACTCGACAACAACTCATTTTTGATATATATGAACATAAAGCATAACAATTAACAAAGTTACCCTAGTCATACGCAAAGAGTGTACATACGTTATATTAAAGAGTATAATTCGTTATATACCCTTTGTCGTGTGATATGTATCGCCCTCTATTGTAAAATGCCAACAGTCTTGCCTCCTATTGAAATGTCGCCACAGTAGACTGGGCTACTAAAAGCAATCTTTCAGTTTAGTAGTTTCTGTTTTTCGTTAAATCTGATAGATGACATCGAAGGCGGTCAATTTTCTCATCAATAAAATAACTAATGAAATACTATTTTTGGAGTAACGGCATGTTACGACCGTTTCACACAAATTATTTTTGCATGGGCTGTTTGTTTACTTGGGAATTACGAGTTTGAAATCTACTTTATACGGTCTCGTCCGCCAACTGCGCCCAAATTAATCTCCTGAAACTTGAAACACAAATATGGCCCAGTGCACTTGTAATAATTCCCTTTTTTATTTAATTGTTCACCGTTTAGTATATCTACGTTAGATTTATGGAGATACTTTTACTGAAAAATATGTATACTATCTCTGGTCAAATTCGCCACTTAATAACGATTTTTGGTTTTTAAAACTTTCTGGAATTTTAATGTCGGAAAAAAAGAAAATAAATTACTATATTTTTATTATTTATCATATACATAACATTCATGATAAGGAATACAATAAATTATTGCCATTGGTGCACAATGGCTCAGACTTAGAATACAGTACATTTTACACTAGTTATCAAAGAAATACTAAAAATTACAGAAAATAACGTCATATAAAATCACGACCATAATGACTTTCAACATCACGAACAAATATAGAAAAACAATTCCAGTCATAACACATTTAGATTGATAGAATTAATTTATATTACTATTATTACTACACCGCATTATGACGTGACAATGTATTTTTGTAGTGTAAAATATTGCGAGGGGCTGAGCCCTAGGCACGGCTATGAGGTAAATGTTGGTTTCTTGCAGTCTTATCACAGAAAACTAAAAAAACCGTTCTGTTTTCTATACCACTTCATTTTTCCTTCTGCTGCTTTCAAAAAAAAAGAGGAATCGCGCAAATGAAGAGAGTTGAAGAAGCGTGGAAGCTTAAGACGCGCGCGCATACTGTATGACAGAGCTGTAACGTACGGGAGATGAGTCTTCGGTGAAGATCGTCTCCATGGATTTCAGAATCATTCGCGATCGTTTCCTGGGAGGTAGGCTGAGTTCGGGATCAGGTGAGAGGGATGGGGCGGGCGAGACTGGATTGGAACTTGGTGGTGTAATGCTGGGTTCGTCTTCCGACGCGATTTCTTCGACTGCCAGGCACGCTTCCACTTGTCGCCTGATATTGTCGCCGGCCGTCAGCGGTGTGTCGTAGTGAAGAGTTGGGGCGGAGAAGTACGCCGGATGTCGAAGTGTGGCCACCATGTCCGGGGCGGTTTTAGAGATCAAGTTTAAGACCACGTCGGGCGAGTGCTGCACGCGTTCGGTTACGCTTGCAGCGGCCGCTAGTAGTTCGACTCCTGATGATGCATAGCTGGGAGAGTGTGGGATGTAGGAGAACGGTGGAGGCGATAGGCGGCTTCGGTCTTTTGTGTAGAGGTAGTAGCGGATATCGGAATCGTAGCTGACGACTGCGGGTTCGGGAATGGTAGGTACAATGTCTATGGGGGTGTCTTTGTTTTCTTTGTCGCTGCTTGATGAGCAAGAGGAGTCGCTTGGGATTAGTGAGGTAGGTGAGGCGTTTTCGGAATGACTTTTAATGTGAGCTTCCATTGACTTTTTGGAGTTGAATGTGTCGTTGCAGATTGTGCACTTGTAGACTTTCTCTCCATAATGCGCCACTTGGTGTAGCTTAAGCACATGATTGTATCCAAATGATTTTCCGCAGATCTCGCAGGAGTAGGGTTTTTCACCAGTGTGGGTGCGCGAGTGCACTTTCAGTTGTTTGCTGCAGGTGAATCCCTTTTGACACACTGAACAAACGTAGGGTTTTTCACCGGTATGGGTCCTCATGTGGATCACCAATTGTCCGGATTGGATGAAGGTTTTCGAGCAGATCGTGCATTTGTGTGGGCGTTCACCGGTGTGTATCCGCATATGCCTATGCAGCTTACCCGAATGTTCAAATGCTCTGGAGCACACGTCGCATTTGTACGGTCTTTCTTTCGTGTGGATTCTCCTGTGCACACTTAGATTCTCCTTCACGCTGAAACTCTTGTTGCAGAATTCACAACGAAATGGTTTTTCGCCAGTATGCGTGCGATAGTGGCGTGTTAAGCGAGCAGGTACTGCGAAGGTCTTCGAACAAATATTACATCGATAGGGATCGTCAGTTTCCTTCGCATGAGTGCGCTGATGGGCTTGAAACGCCGTTTTTGATGTAAACAACTTATTACATAATTGGCACTGATTATTTTGTTGATCCGTTTGCGAACTCGGGAAACTGCTGATTGGCAAGTCAGGACTGCACACAACACGTTTTACTGATAATCGCGATTCTTCGGACGTCTGCACTGGCCCCCCGACGGGTAACATGGCTTCATTGTAATAACCCACCATTTCGGACACTTGTGGCCAAAAATCTTCTGGAAAAAAAATAAAAACGTAAAAATCGGAAAATAAATCAAAGCATCAATTCAACGCACCCTCGACCGATTCGGTTTTGCATCGTAAAAATAAATTTTTTATAAAAATTTCTTCGGCAGTGTTAAGTTTGTTTTCGTTAGGCATTGTGAACCGGAAGGATCGGGACCTGTGTCAAGGCACTCTTTACACGTACAATCTTTGAGGTGCACCATAACAATGCAAGTTTGTGACATGTGCGAGTTGCGTTCAACTGTTAAGCCCCGCCCTATGCGTGTGCAATGCGTAGGAGAGGGGCGCTCTTAGGTCGGTTTTTGACCCCGCGTATCTCGAAAATTTTCGTTAATCTAACGAAAAAAATTAAAATTATTGGGGGGATGTTTTTGGCAGAGACCGTCATCGTTTGCCGGTTTATTAAATCACGTTGGTTGCGTAAATAGAAACAAGCTCGAATCTACTTGAGTAGGTCAGGTTTAACAGTTAAAGAGTAATGCGAATTCAGATGACCTCATTTTATCTAAATACCAACTAAAGGCAAGATTTAAATAAAAATGTTTATTTCTAACTACTATCTATATTTATAAATCATTAAACATTAGATTACGAGAACAAAACAAGAACCAAGATAACATTGGAACGACACGAGGCTGCAGTGAGGCGAGTAACCACGGTGTTCGTATCAAGCAACGAACCGCAAGGTTGAACGTCATCTAAAATTATACGGAGGACGCACGAGCACGGGTCCCGTAGTTACTCGCCTCCACGTGGCTCTGCTGGCTTTTTACAAACGAACGCCGACCTCGACAACCTACAGAGTGGTAGGTCTGAATTTGGGTGTCGTCCGTTCGTTGCGTCCCGCCAATTTAATGCACTTCGATGCAAAACATGCATAACTGCCAATTACACGGAGTACCTATTCATAGTTATCGAAAAATTCTCGCCAAAATTCGCAACTTCGAACCCCAAAACCGCCCCTGTCCGGACCGGCGAATATAACGCCGGGTAAAAAACGAGATCATAAATAAACCCTCTCTGTACTTAAATTTGAAAGAAGAAATGAAATCACAATCAAAATATAAACACAGCGACACCACCATTACCTTACTCAACAATTTATAAATATCGCCAACAGTTCATTAATTAATACAATTTCGCAAAATTTATATAAATATACACAATTAGATGATAATTACCTGTCAGTAGGCTATCCAAAGGAATTTTTCCAAAAAAATGTTCTATTTGCACACCCCTCAATTAGATAAAATCCAACTATTTAACATTAACACTAATTACATCTAATTACCAACTATTTCCTAAGAATATATTTCACTAAAGTTTCAAAAAAATCGCACTTTTTTTATTTTGCTTGAATCTGAGGCTCTACCAAATATATACTGAATGTTTATTTCCACGCTTTCGTAGCACGTCGTAGCTCTACGAGCGGCACCGAGTTAAATCCCCCGCTCCCTTCACGCCGTAAAGATGCCGTTCAGTCTAGTCGGCATCACGCGGCCACGTGGAGGCGAGCAACTACGGATTTTTCATTTGTGATGTGATTCATTACGGATCGCATCCGCGCACGCTTTCCCATAATTTGCAAAATTCTTTGTCGTTAATGATCGAACGGCACAAGTTCAAGCGTCTTTATCTCGACGTGTACAGTTAATAACCCCAACCCGACGACGTTTAAATATTATTGTGGAGGACGAATTTAGTTTCTGCTGATTAGAATTTGACCTACCCGAAAACGAAAGATTAAGTGCGAGGTTAATGAATAACAGTTTTTATCAATCGACTAATCGCACAAATTAGCGTTGTTAGAAGAAATGAAATGTCATCCTCCAATTAACCGCTTACCCCATCCAAGATCTTTTTTAACCCCGCCCGTGTTCTAAGTATCAGTATCAGTAATTTCTAACGCTAACGACTCAAACCATCGTTCACTGACTTTAATTGTGTACATTCTCGGGCAATAAAGGTCTCCGTCTCTTCTTTATCAGTCATGTAGAGGCGTCAGAATCGTCAGATAGTAACATATTATTTGGTACTAATTATTTTAAATCTAGGAATGATATTCTATTAATGTGACACATTTATTTACAGCCGTAAACTAGCGAAGAAGTTAAAAATCAAATTTTGAACTGGGGGAAAACTTCACTATATACCCCCAACTTCAAACTAAATAAATCGATTGTGCTTCTCTTATTTGCACATTTAGGCACATCGATTTTTCGTTTGCACACCTCTATAAATGAAGACATGTAACGGGCGGTCAAAAAAGGATTGACGTCGAGTCGCCTTTGGAAGTTCAAGTTAAAACACTATGCGATCAAAAATGAGTTGCTATCGAGTCACCTTTGGAATTTTTGTTTAGATGGGAAATCGTACTTAACTTGAACTTCCAAAGGTGACTTGACAGCAACTTTTTGATCGCATAGTATAAAGTATGACACTGCCCCAGCCCCAGCTCCCAACGAGATTAACGAGATCTGAAGCTATATTCTCCTATATATTGATATTCCCTTCACAAATCGTTAAATAAACCCTTACAAAATTGAGGAATTGCGGTTTTGCGACCTCAACACAACTATTGTGCAGATCGATTGTCTTTTTCATTAACCTTCTTGTATCTCAAAATCACTAACTTTGGTAATATCTTAATAGTGCGTAGCTTTAAGCTTGAACAACGTTTCATAATCGTAGATAAAAGGGAGCCAGGTTTATTGAAATTGGGGATTTTCGCTATTCTGTAGTTAATATGTGGATGGGCTCAAATCTCAAAATGTTTCGGAAATCAAAATAATCTCAAATAATTTTTTTAATAATTTAGGAAAATTTTAAGGAAATGTACATGGGGGTGCACAAAAAAGAATCTTGGTAATATACTCATGTAGAATACCAGAGGGTTCATCTTTTATAATTCAAAATGACGATAATTATTTTATTTGTTACTCAGTTGTAAACGTTGATTAACAAGACAAAACGCAAACGGGTAAACGTCATGCTTAAACGCTACTGGCTTGTAAAACTGACAGCAGACCTGTAAAAATTTTACAAGTTAGTAATCTAGTAATTTCATTGGTCAGAATTAATGCGAAGTCTCTGTTACATGGATCACATGATATTTTAGACATTTCTTCAAGATCAATTTAAGAACTAATTATTTACGTTTATTATTGTTTACAAATGAGTAACAAATAAAATATTGTACATTATACGCCAGGTAATAGTTTTTACTGACTCTAGGAGATGACAGGCTCGCCTAACGGCTCGCCAGTCAACTTCTCCTATAGCCAGTAAAATCTCACTTACCTGGCTAATAATGTAAAACAAGTTAAAAAGTAATCGTAAACGATTTACATAAAGCGCATTTCCACTTGCATTCATTTCCCATTTTGTAAGATGCAACTTCTGTTAAAATCGTAAAAATCCAGCCACAAATATAAAAGATAGCGTTGCACATGGGCAATCCATTGTTGACGTGCTACTTCAATTTCAGTTTATGAGAAGAATTTCATTTCAATGCTTTTCTAAATAAGAAAGTTGGAACTGCGCATGCGCAAACCTAAAATTTAAAACTAATGTTAGATTTTCCTTTGTTCCAAGCGCCTAAGTATCACATTTCACTTAAATAGTTCCATAGATAAAAAAGTTGGCACTGCGCATGCGCAAAATAAAATTTTGAAACGGGCGCTAGATTTTCCTTTATTCCAAGTGCCTATGTATCACATTTCATTTAAATTCTTCCATAAATAAAAAAGTTGGCACTGCGCATGCGCAAAGCCAAATTTTGAAACTGGCGGTTGATTTTCCTTTATCCCAAGTGCCTATGTATCAAATTTCGTTAAAATTCTTCCATAAATAAAAAAGTTGGCACTGCGCATGCGCAAAACCAAATTTTGAAATTGGCGTTTGATTTTCCTTTATTCGAAGTGCTTATGTATCAAATTTCGTTTAAATTCTTCCATAAATAAAAAAGTTGGCACTGCGCATGTGCAAAACCAAATTTTGAAATTGGCGTTTGATTTTCCTTTATCCCAAGTGCCTATGTATCAATTTCGTTTAAATTCTTCCGTAAATAAAAAAGTTGGCACTGCGCATGCGCAAAACCAAATTTTGAAATTGGCGTTTGATTTTCCTTTATTCCAAGTGCCTATGTATCAAATTTCATTAAAATACTTTTATAAGTAAAAAAGTTTGCAATTCGGTTTATAAATGGTCGAGATGCGAAAAGGGCACTGTGAATTTGGAATCGATTCGATTCAACTTTTGGCATTGCGTATTATATGGCTAAAGCTATGCCCATATTGAATTTCATGCAATTCAGTTCATAACTAACGGAGATGTAAGAGCGATCGGACATTTCTAAACAAAGTTATCGTTCACACGGACAGATAGATGGACAGACAGACAAAGGAACAGACGGAGAGACCAACCGGCAGGCGACAGATAGCAATGAAAAATTATAAACGATCTCTAGGATCGTTAATAAACGGCAAAAGTGTAAAATTATGGAACATGTAAAAAACGGTTTTTTGTTTTTTTTTACAATAACTTTTTTTTGTAAGCGGTACAGAAAAAATTCCTTCCTTGGTACAAGACTCGACACCATAACGAACCAAATAGCGAAAAAAGTAGAACAATAGCTCTTAAGATAAAAAACTAGTAGCGTCGCAAAGTTAGCGGACGGACGGACGGACAAAGTGGTCACAATAGCGCATTTTTTTTTTATTTTTGTGGAAATGCGCTAAAAATGGTCTCTACTATTCGGATATTGTATGTTTTTTGTTCTCTACCAGTTGAAGTACAGGGTGGGGCATTAAGAAAAGCGCTCGGTTTCCGTGCAGGTGCACGCTTTCCCATAATTTGCAAAAATTTCTTTGTCGTTGAAAGATCGAATGATACTAGTTCAAGCGACTTTATCTCGACGTGTACCAACCCGGTAACATCTAAATATTATTATGAAGGACGAATTTACTTTCTGCTGATTAGAATTTGACCTACCCGAAAACGAAAGATTAGTGCGAGGTTAATGAATAACAGTTTTTATCAATCGACTAATCGCACAAATTGTAGCGAAAATTAGCGTGTTAGAAATGAAGGATCATTATCAGTATGGAGATTTTTGCAACCCAGTCCGTGTTGAAATCATCGATAAGTCACGCGTGATAAATTCCCCCCAAACATGAGGCTAACGACTTAAACCCTCGTTCACTGCCTTTAATTGTGTACATTCTTGGGCAATAAAGGTCTCTGTCTCTTCTTTATCAGTCATGTAGAGGCGTCAGATAGTAACATATTATTTGGTACTAATTATTTTAAATCTATGAATTAGGTATATTCTGTCATATGTTATACACACTTCTATCAATGACTACAGGTACACCCCCAACTTCAAATTTTCGATTGTAAGTTCATTTGTTTGCACATTTAGGTTTTAGGTACGCCGATTTTTCGTTTGCGTTGTGGTTTTTCGACCTGAATACAACAATATCTATACAATGTAGATGGCCTTCTTAGATCTCAAAAACATGTGGAACTAACGGCTTTGCCTAGGTCCTAGGATATGCTTATCCGATGATATCCCGTCGTCCTAAAATCAAACACAGTGAAAATGTCACCAACTTAATGGAAAGGAAAATCAACATTATGAGTTAATAATTCACACCATGGTAACAAGTAAACATGTGAAAAAGATTGGGTGGTAGAGGGGACCCAGACAAGCATTTTTTCTCAAGAGGGTGTGAAATAAATTCTGGTCATGACAAAATGTGTACCTGTTTTTTTTAACATGAAAATAACCTATCCAGAATTAGTTTCTGTAAATTCCAACTGCAGATCTTGGCTGGACTTGGACTTGGATTGCATGGAACTTGGTGACTATATCTGTACAAGGTAGGAAGACCCAGTGCAAATCACTCTTTTTCAAATTTGGTATGTGTAGGTATACTGTAAAGTGTGGCCTATAAATGTAATAATTTTTTTTACTACCTTCGCTTTAACTATGAATTTCACAAACTATTTTGTTAACGGAACCGCCGGTATATTCTTTCATTTTTAAATGCACAGTAAAAACTCCGAAAGAAATATTAATACCTTCTTGCTTTAATGAAGAATGCGGAACTCATAAAATATTCAAGCAGAGAGGAAGAGAGGACTAACATGGGCCTGATTTTGATTTTTAGTAATCAATAATCTTTAATTTAAAAAATGAGAGTGTTCTGTGACAAGCATAAGGATTTTTAGAACACACTTTTCCCAATTGTATATACCGTTCTGACCTTAAATATGTTGGTGATAACTATTTAGGTAAGTTTCGAAAAAAAGTTTAACAGAATCATTAACAATAATTGTTTTCCAGAAAATCAAAAATGTACAGGGAATATACACATTAAAGTTTTGATGTACCTAGTTTTTTGGCAACGCTGAAAGAACCAGTGATCGAATCTATTCGAAAGGGGAGATATGGATTTCGTCACCGGTGGATATAGTCACATCGCTTTGTAAAAATGACATAAAGTTGCTAATTATTTACAGTTTCGATACAAAGGAAAGTAAATACATACGTCCCAATTTCTTTTCACGGTTTTCACAATTCACACTCAAATCTACAGAATAAATACTCCTTTGAAGATTTTATTTTGGAGACAAAGTAGGTAATTGAAGGACGATGGATGTATAGCAGCAACTTACTAGGTATACGCGTATGTATTATGTACTTTCACCGATGGTACACAAAACGATTAGGTACCTACATACATTAAATTTTGTTTATCGATCAAAGTGTTTGTGCAAATTGTATATAGCCTCGAGCAACTGAAACTAGGTAATACCATAGTGTAAACGAGTACCATAATTACCCTTCAAGGTTAGCACGAGAACAGCGTCTATAGGTAAACAATAATTAAATATAAATTACAACTTCTAATTTTTATATCTTGCTCTACAATTCTATGAGACGGATTCCTCGACGATTTAGCTAGGCACCAGTTGCAACGTGTGACGAATTTTGGTGAGCCACATGGAGTAAGTAATTATAATTACCTAACCTAAGATTAACTCAAAAATTCACAGATCGCTTTGCTTCCATGCTTATGATAAATCGTAGATGTCCATGTCCTCCTACAATCTAGAAGAATCTGCCTTTTTCGGTATGGTTGTGGTAAACAAAATTTGTTTTTTTGTTAATGTACTTTTCACTTACATTCCTCTAAAGTTGCTCTCAAGTTCCCCTTCAGTTACACTCAGGTTCGCATCAGATTCTTCTCAAGTTTCTATCAAATTTTACTGTTCCTGTCAAGTATCCATTAATGTCTCTCAATTCCTCATAAGTCGCTCTCCAATTGCCTTCAACTTCTGCGTAAGCTTCCCTCAAGTTCTTCTCCAGGTTCCTCTCGTGGTTTGAAACCAAAAGTGGCCCAATATAATTGTATAGGTAGAAGACCAACCAAGTCAATGACTCGCTATAAATGCAAATGTGACACGCAACGGTTTTTTCCATCAATCTCTACACAAAATTTCCAATACGTACTCATTTGGGGACATAAAGTTTCACCGGTCCTTATTGAGAATAATACTTATTCCTCGTATATGTACTATTCCATTTACCCATAGTGGAAAATACCTACTTAGAACTTATGTCGTAAGATTTGTTAGTGGTGATCTCCCCGATTTTTACAACTTTAGATTAAGTAACTATGAGTTCTAGGGAAAAATTCAATGCCTATCTACGCACCTCGACTATGAAATTCCAAATTCGTTAACACAGAGACTTTATTGCAATTTATAGATAAATAACTATTTTTAGCCCTGCGTATGGTGCAAAGAATAAGAGAAATTGTATATGTGCCTAATTTAAACTATTAGATGATAGTGTTATCGTACCAGCACCTGTTTCCAAGGCGATAAAGAATGTCAATGGCACAACCGACATGCTAAATTCGCCTATAGCATGGATCAGTATAATGTTACTGATTCCATGCCTATGGTCAATGTCCCGAACAAAATTACACCCCTAACCTATACAAAGCGATCTATTTTTTCAACATTTAATCAGGTCGACTGCACCATTTTCTAAATTATTTTTCTTATGGTGCCGTTCACTTTGATTACCGTGAACGATTCCTCGTATAAGGGCTGGAGTGATCCCTTTGCGCTTCTTTTCGCACAAAAACGTGCTACGGATGGACGAAAATTCTTGGCTTTCCATGTTTGCTTGCTGGGGATGGCCGGATATCTTCGCGAAGGAGGATCTGAGGGTCTTATATATAGTGTCCCATGCTATAATAAAAAATAGTGTCCGGAGTCCGGATGATGCGGGCTGCTGGCAAATAAGGAAAAAAAGGATGGTAAGTAGCACTTCTACCCATCGCTCGATTTTGTCGCACTTGATTGCAGCTTTTAGCGTCCGATGATGACGTTGCACTTTACCGTCCGCCTGGGGATGATATGCGGTATAGTTCGACACGTGTGATTCCGAGGAGGCGGTTGATTTCAGCGAAGAGAACAGACTC
This sequence comes from Photinus pyralis, assembly GCF_008802855.1. Classification (NCBI taxonomy): domain Eukaryota; kingdom Metazoa; phylum Arthropoda; class Insecta; order Coleoptera; family Lampyridae; genus Photinus; species Photinus pyralis. The sequence continues at coordinate 42,735,794 of NW_022170596.1, read as the reverse complement.
AAATTGTTGGTCACTGTCGGTTGGAATCTGTTCCGGAATTCCGAATCTTGCAATCCAGACTCGGCGGAGATGTCATTTTTGGGAACACGGCTGGCCAGGTCGTGAAGCGGTCGAGGAGAGCAAGTGCATACATGTATCCTAAGTTTGTAGAAAGGGCCGAACCGACGAAATCCATGTGTAAGTACATGATCGAAACGTAGAGATTCCAATTGTATAATTTATGTATGCTTCCTTTTCAATCTGTCAGTATTGAGTATAAAACAGAGAACAAAAGGCTGAAGTATTTTTATATTTTTCTTTAGCTATCGATTTCGAGGGTTACCTCCCCATCATCAGGCTTAGCTGAAAGGTATTTTATATTCAATTTACATACATGAAAATAATAATGCACATTGGAGGTGATCCGGTGTGGCGATAAATCTTGGAGTGTTGACCAGTGGCATCCCTAGAGGGGAGGCAAGAGGGTAGTGTGCCCCTTCCGCTTTTAGCGCCTTGTAGGTGGTAAAAAATGAGTGAGACATCTAAATTTTATTATGTATATATACATACATAGCTCCTTCTGCGTTAAAGCAATTCTAAGCTATATTTATTTAGTTAACACCCATAAATGTATTTGGGGAATGGCACCGCGCCGCCGCCCATTGGCGTGGACCATCGAGACACTGGCGACACCAAAGGTGGAAGTCGGATTTTATTTTGGGCCATACGCCCATACAATCCTTACTAACGTGCGGGTGGTAAAAAAAGGAAACGGGCGCTGCATCAGCAGTAGCACACCACCTTCTGCCCTCTAAACAGTATAATGAGAATGACGATCGTTGGGCTATTTTCGTACTTCACGAATGTTTATATGACACTTTCGTCTCTAACGAAAGCTATGTCTATGGAAAACAGTCTTTATGACGGTGCTTTTGAAGGTTTCGGAATGCGTTTCCAATGCATTTGCGAGAAAGACCTTTTCTACCTGTCAGGTCAGCATTGGTATATAGGTATAGTGACCATAATTTTTCAACAAGAAAAAAGTACATTTATAATTTACAGGGGAATGCACTGCTAATACTCTAGGAAATTTTTTTGGTCACAATTTTACGAATCTAATCAAACAGTAAGCAAAAAAAGTTTTTTTTTATCAAACATAGGTACATAAATTAAGTGTCTTTATATGTATATATAAATTTTAAAAGTTAATTTTCCTCCGACGTTCCTGCCTGAACATTTTGATCATCATTTTGGTACCAGTCGTACTTTTTGGAACCATGAATTTCTTTCAGAAGTTGTGGTTTACTCTTTAAGAATTGAAACATTTCATCGATAGGTTGCTGCACAATGGATCAAAATCCAACTAAGCAATACGCCAAAGCATTTATGACCAAAGACATGCAAGAAGTCATAATTATATTTCGTTTGGACAAAAGGTATGACTTAATTTTGTGTAATTAAGAAAAAGAGTACATTTAAGTGTACTTGATAAATCGTAAAGGACAATAGGACAGCGTTTGAAAAGAAAGTACTGTCCTACTAAAAAAAGTACATATGGTCACCATATATATAGGAGTTTTGTTTAAAGAGTAAAGGGGTGGGTGGAGTGGCGCAGCTGTGTCTGATGGGTGAGGGTGGGGCTAACTAAGGGGAAGGGTTGTATCACTTTCAGAAACGTATCCTTACTTCGTTCCAGAAGAAGCACCCTATGCCAATACAAGAACAAAAATCCAACTGTTGCCGCTTCTTGGGCTTCATTGTAGATAATCTTTCGTAAAAAATGGCTTACTTCTATATTAGCATGGGTTATTTTTACCAACATTTCTGTAACAAAATTGGTTATATGCATAATTTTGATATACTCGCAGGTCGTATATTAAAAGAAAATTTGAAAAATGTAGTGTTTGGTTCGCCTTCATCGCTGACTTGAAATTATGGTGTCCAAAGTCATAGAGGAAATACAATTTCCTCTATGAATTTCCTCTATGCCCAAGTACAAGACTCACTATTTTTGTGTATCCCTGAAATATCTAGTTAACAATGCTTGGAAATTTGTTTAGCTTTAACCAATTTAAATCAACTATAGAGGTATAGAACCTCAATATGGAATTAGGTAACAAACAACCAACAAATGATTGCTGTTTTGTTTTGGCATAAAATTTTAGAAATAATTGTGCAGAAACAAGGTCGACGGAAATAAGACATTACACATTCATAAACAAATAACGGTCACCCAAATAACGTATGGATGGATTCGTATGTTTTGAAAATCGCCACCATTTCCGGTCAAGTTACGAAAAATTGCACAATGAATATAAAATGGACAATAAATTTGAATGTTTAAACGGAAATAAACTCCCTTTTGAACTAATTCAAGTAATGAGATCAGTTTGGTAGGCTTGGTTTATCTACCGATTGGGGAGTAAGACCAACATACCTAAATATTTTGTTGTGATTAATTCGTAAATGAGATACTACATGGGGTACATTAATTCACAAAAAAAAAACAATTTACTGCGACCTCGTCTGGTAATTTTCAAATGTGCCTAGTAGTAATCGTGACGTACCTAAATTCAAATGTTTGTTTATCATCCCAAAGTTAGAACTTGAATTTAGGTAAAATGAAAATTACTGCGTAGTAGGTAGGTACAAAAGGGGTATGCGCCAAATAATCGACTTTTTGAGCATCGAACTCGCTTTTCATGCAAGCAAAGTGTTCTCCTTACTTTCAATCGGCATGTGGAAATCGGCGAAAATAAACATTGGTAAATGCATTACAACATTGCAGTTTATTGTTTGCACCTGGCTGGAGAGAAATGCCCCGCTTGTTATTAGAACACAAATATTTTGATTTCGGGTTGACAGAAAATTCCGCTGATATTTTCAAAAGGTCGCATTTTGTAACAAATCAATGAAAAACAGAAGACGTGCATTTTCGAAATTTTCATTTTTGAATTTCAGCGTTACAGATACGCAAAGTAAACAAGCACAACATCGATGGCAAATATGCAGCACATTAGGTGCATAAAATGCATTCATTTTAAAAGGCATCCGAACTTATTGGACATTGACCTATAAGCACACGTGGAAATATGAAATACGTAGTAGCTCGCCTCCTTTCGCCGCAGTTTGGAGGCTAACGTATCGCTCCCCTCCCACCCCCGGGTACAGCACATTTGTACGCAAACATTGATCGGCGCCGTTGTGTTTCTCGATTATTTTGACCAAAATTTTCCATATCCCACCTGATTTAATCTGACTCGCTCCAACGGCTCGCGATACCCTTAAACACCCTTGTCGTTACGTGAAAAACAATTAGAAAAATTAGCTTTTTCCGCGAAAGAGAAAGTTAACACAGAAATCCGAGGTTAAACGAAACTTGCCGGGACCTTGCGATTGTCATGGCCACCTTGACCAATCTCAACCTAAGTTGTTTTACGCAAGTTAGATACACGCTGGTGGAAAAGAGCACCACAAACTTGTTTCTAATTTTAAACGTCAAGGATTCGCCGAAGTATTATCATTTTTGTATGAATTATGAGGGTGACTTTGAAACATTGCGTACGCGCGAATGATACATGCATTGAACACAACAAAAGTTACTACGTACACGTCTAGTTATAAAATTAATTAGGTACTAAAAATTAATGTTCCATATACAGATAGATCGTCTATTCCACTCGGATCATTAAAGCAGCGTTGTGCAAATTTCTCCCATTTGCAATGTTGTGTCAGTTTTTAAAAAACTTCATTTGGCTCCTGTCGGAAGAATTAGGAAATGATTTACAACATACGTTAGTTACAGTAAATGAAAAGACACTTTGTCTCTGTCAAATTTTTTTAGCAAATAGTGTAATTTGTTTATCACTTAATAGTCTGTCTGCGAGTTCCCAGTATAGGTATAATGTTTAATTCATATGTTTATTTTGTTGCATAATTTAATTTCGTGTAGATTTTGGAGATAAAAATACAAAAATCATACATAATACTATAATAGTTACTTTTAGAACCAACGTTTTTATTAAACATTAGTCACATAAACATTACAAAAATACAAACATCAAAGATACTTAATTAAAATAATTATTTTAGAAATTGTGTTAGAAAAAATTAACATTAGGCAACAAAGATTACTCAACAATACCTTCATGGCTTCATCTCCTGTAAGACTTAAAAAATGACATCGAATCTTCGGAAATAGCATTCATCTTTCTCGCAGAATTTTTTTTTCGTGTAGGTAGAGAGAGATTTTTTCATTGTTTCTATAGTAACTTGACATCTCCGACGTGGCAAAATCTTCTAAATTCTTGATCAAAGCTGGTTTTAACTTTCAGTTAAAAGGACTTTCTTTTTCGTATTATCCATCTTTATAATTGTGTTTTCTTCATCTTCATCTCTGTAAAGATTTAACATAATCAGCTTAGCTGGAGTTTTCCAATCAACTAAACCAATGTTTTTTTCTAAAACTCAATATTGGGGGCGTTTGTTTTGCATTCTTTACAATACCAACCAACTCGTAAGGCTGGAACTGGTAATTTCAATGTCACCACGACCTTGCATAGAGTCGCATTCCATTTGAAAATGAAAAAATGGTTTTGTTTGGTAAAACTGCACTGCACAAATAAACATTGCAGCGACAAACTTGTTTTTGTTTTAACCACCGCATGTTTGTTTCGCAACCTCTTTAGATAATTAAACAAACATGACGCTATTTCTCACGGCCCACCTTCGACTTCCATCCACCTGTAACGTTTTCCAATATTATTTTTTGCATAGTGATCAAATTACAGGACTTTTTTTGACGAAAAATCGTATGGAATTGTGCAAGAGTGCATCCTATCTACAGTCCGGATTTGACGCCTTCCGACTTTTATCTGTTTCGAGACACATTCGGGGTCGCAGTTTTGATTTGGATGAAGCTACCGTTGGCGCCTTTTTTGCAGACAAGGAAGAAATGTTTTTTCCAACGCTGTTAGTTCCTTAAAAGACAAATGGATTAAGTGCTTTGATGTTAGGGGAGACTGCATTGAAAAATAAAATACTCAACACAATTGCATGTCGTTTGTTTCAGTCCGAGGTAGACTTGATCCCTCGTATCGATACTTTCTTGTTTTACCTGGAATACTTAAATGTAAATTAAAAAAAAATTGCTGTGACTAGCACAGGTACCACCCTTTTATTATGCCATATAATTTGGTTTCAATCGGTTCAGTCATTTAGCTAGAAATGAGAGTACAGACAGACCGACATCGAGATTTTGTCTGATTGGGATTCTTGGTGCCTCAAAACGTGTATTTTTTACCCCAATGCAATACCTACCTCCTTTATTAACGTGGGGGTGCGGTAATATGAATACAGTGTTACATATAAGTATGTAAAAACAAATTGGGTGGTAGAGGGGATCAAAACAAGCATTTTTTCCAAATAAACCTAGGGTGCAACGCGTTTCGCACAAAAGTGGTGAAATTTGCATTTCTTCTTTTAATTTTTAAATAGGTTTTCTGGTATAACCTTTCTGTTTTGCAAAATTTTTATCAAAATTATTACCACGAAAGGACGCACCCCTAAATGAGGATATGAAAAAAATTCTGATTTCGACGAAATTTGGACACTTTGTAACCCGAAGAAGCGAAGGCAAATCTTCAAATTAGTATCACTTTTGGTTGAAGAGTGATTTTAAAAAGCTGTTCGACAATTTTGTATGAACCAGGGTATGAACACAACGAATTTCGTGGAATTCTCTCCATTTTCGTTGTCCGACCAAGAATTGCAGTGGAATTTTTTTTTCGAATTTTCAAAAACTATGAATACACCGAAGAGTGTTGAAGACCGAGGACGCAGAGGTTTAAGCCCTCCGGGCCAATCCGTCTTTAATACTTTCTTGTTCATGCACTATTTTAGCTCTTATTAAAATGACCGTATGATATGATAGTAAGACTCCTGGAATCATTTTCGGTTAGGAGAACGTATTCTAGAAACCGAAAAAATATTCACATACGTGAAATTACGTAGTTTTTTTTATTATTTTGCACAAATTTGTACTGCTAAAAAGGTATAAGCTGTAGCTAAACATTGGTTCTAACGATTTAACGGTGAAGCAGTACAAAAAAATAGAGGAATTAAGAAATATGACGAGAGTAATAGTAGGAGCTCCAACTAAAACGATTCGTAACAGTTCCAGTTTCAAACGTTTCATTTCCACCACTTTTAGGGCATTTTTGATCATTGAATGACAGATTTTAAACTTGTCAAATTTTTTTTGGACGAAGCCCATTACATTAGGTAACAGTGATTCGCAAACTGAACTCTTAATCTATATACAGTTTATTGATAAGTGTAGCCTTGAACTTGGAATATAATTTTAAAGAGGCACGTAACATCTACATTTCATCATAGGACTACCATAAATCTTTACAATTTTGGGTAACTGTAACAGTTTATTTGCCCCGTCCCCTTCCCAAATTTTACGTGGGCTTTCATCTATGTCGAACAAATTCGAGTTCTCAAAATTGGTAAAACTACACTACGTGGGGATTTTCACACCTAGAAGGCATAAAATGCGCGATGATTATGTAACAAAAACTCGAGGTCGATATCTGGTCTAATGGCCAGTTTGTAAACAAACGGATGAGAGTGAACAAGCACGATGACAACTAAATCCCCAACTGAAAACTGTACGTGTGTAATTTTGTTATAAACATTCCATCCATGATTGTAATTCTGAAATAAGGGTTCTCTACTTTACAATTCCGGCGAAGTTATCCAAAGTAGGTAAACGTGAAAAATTTTTTTGAACTTGTTTTTGGTCGCCTGTTTTGATGGAACTATTTTTATCGGGCTCTTTTGGTGGAGCGCGATTCGAAAGCAGCTGATTAGCTGGTAATTGTTACGTAAACTTCTGGAATTCTTTTTTTGCACGTTTTACATAGCTCAATGTACCAAAACTAAATGATGTAAGGAATTTTGTCAAAAGAAAAGAAAATCATCCAATTACACTATCTTTTCGTCACCCCATCTTTTCAGTTTGCTAGCGGACTCAAGACTTGCCTGGTAGATTTCCACATCTTGGCTCAAAAGTCGAGTACCCGAATGTCCCTGGTTTAAATTGTTACGCGTGGAAAAAATTTCTGATAAACGTCGTTATGCAATTAATCATATATTGTTTACTACTTCCAAGCAAATGATAGTTGCATTTTTTGGTGGCAGTTTGCTTTACGAGTTAATAAATGATTCGTAATGGATTAATAGATTGGCTGTAGCTGTATATTTTGGGGTTTCTGTATTTAAATCCTAAGTGATAATGCCCCCTTTGTGCAAAATACTGTTTATAGAAAGCCCCATTTTGAGAACAATAGTCAACATTTGGGTAGTGCCATCAGTGCATTTAATGTAAACAAATAGATACCAGATGTGGATATACCTACCTATACAGGGTGGTGACTTGCGTAACACATCATAGGGATTCATAACATGCGATTATTGGCTCCCCAAATTATTTTAGAGCAAAAATGTATTAAGGTTTTTTGTAGAAAAACATTTTTTACTTTAATCAACCGTATTAGTTTTAAATTTTTTGCATAATAAAGACGGAAAATTGGAAAAATAAAACCCAGATCGTTTTCAATAATCTGTGATGCCATGGAATTTTATCATACAAAACTACGCCAACATCCGTCATGCCATGGAATGTCTGCTATAAAACAAATCAAATTCTATCAAAAAGTATTATATTTAGAACAGCGAATTCAACATAAAGAAAGACCAAATTACTAAAAACGGATTCCTAATATAACAATTTACAATAAATGTTCGAAGTCATCATTAACTGCAAGACAGTAACCAAGTGGATCATAAAATCCATTTCGAACTGCTGCTAATTGATAACTGGATATCTTTTTGTTTTAGAAAATTCCATGGCATCGCAGATTATTGAAAAAGATGCGGGTTTTATTTTTCCAATTTTCCGTCTTTATATGAAAAAAATTGAAAACTAATACCACAGATTTAAATATATAAATCTGTGCTAATACGGTTAATGGGTGTAAAAAAAGTTTCTACAAAAAACTTTAATACATTTTTGCTCTAAAATAATTTGGGGAGCCAATAATCGCATGTTATGAATTTTACATTGAAATCCCTATGATGCGTTACGCAAGTCACCACCCTCAGCTACCGATATTTGTAAACCTCAAAGTGTAGTTTTCATTCTTAAAGTCAAGGGAATCGGATACCCTACAAAACCAATTACTAGGGATTCTGCATAGGCAAACCGCATAGACAGGGTTGGGAAAAATCTAAAGAAAATCCCGAACCTGGTCGTGATAGTGATCCCAACAAAAGATTAGTAACATCACTGTTAATTCGGGTCAAATTATACCTGTGCCCTCTAAAGGTATGTACGCGCACATAGATCTGCATCGAACGGACGGTATTCTACGCATTTTTTAATAGGGTATCGCACATAAATTATCCGCATCCGGAAGAAATTCAGTTTAGTTTTAAAATGTCTTCGAGTGGTGAAGGAATAGCTTTCGTTCTGGGAGAAAAGAATTTTCAAAAAGCGCAGGAAACCCCTAAAGCTGATCTAAAAAAAACGACAGAACACCTCGGTGTGACTCGACGGGGTCATTGGATTTGAGCATTTGACCCATTTTCAATAGGCTTGTTATACAAATACATGTGGAAGAAAGGTCACTGTATAAAGTTTGAACCGAATCCGCCCAAGCGGTTGGCAGTTACTCTATTTTTGTATCAATGAACTGCCGCTTTACAATTTAGCAACTGACCCATATATGTTGACTACCGTTATACTCGTTCTGAATCTTGACTAGTACAAGGTCGCGTTGGTTTCCAATTTTTGTTCAAATTTGAGAGCAACGATTGCGTACGTCACTTCGAAATCAATCTGGTTCTCCACTTAAGCAAATGAGCGATTCCGGATTCCCAAATCAATATGTTGTTTTTTTGTTTGTTACTATGACTAAAAGATAAAGGCACTTGCACTTATCACTACTAAAACGAAGACACGTTTTCGAATGTTTTCGTAAACAAGAAACGGCAATATCAGCGTCCTTGGGTCGTTAATAAAAAAGATAGGCATCTGACAAATTGGGTTCGATTGGTCGAGGAAAGATGCACGTTTTGATACATTCGACCAAATTATATAATAAGGTCAGTTTAAAATCGGCTTATTCTTATCGGTGGCATTGTCTTAGTATCGTAATCTGAGAGAAAGCGAGAGGGTATAAAGTATGTAATGAGTGCATCAAATGAATGGAAACAATTGTCTTGCATTTATTCAGTAATACACATATACCGGGAGGGGTGTTGGTAAACATTTTGATTTTTGCAGGACAATCTGCACAATAAAGTTGCCAAGAACCAAATATTATGGTATTTTGAGGGTGCGCCTCCAACATCTCTTTGCACATATGTATTTCTTGTTTTAGGGCACATAAGAAGTTACCCTCATCTGTCACCCCTCTTCCCCTATCCGAGCTTGGGACCGACAGTGGTGTTCGCGAGATACTTAATCCACTGAAAGCCAGGGTAAAGACGCACGAGTGCTATTGGGGAGGTTGTTGGTTCGAATCTTCCTCAGACGCTTCGCAAAATGCCAGCATTATGTAGAAATCTACGAGGTGAATGCTGGAGCAGCACTCATCCCCTTCAGCATCCCAACTCCGTTCCTTCCGTTTCCATCCCTAACTTTACCTATCCTTACATTCTTCTCTGACTATAGAGGCTCTGGCAAGCCTGAGCAACCCGCCTCCAGAATCTCTATAGTCAGGAATGTCGAACTCTGTCGAAGGAACGAAACACGAAGATTTTTTCCCTTGGCGGAGTGGATAGGCCGCCACCAGCCCAAATTTGGTTTCCGTCGTCGATGGAATACCTATACCTATAGCCTAAAGGAGAATAGGGAGAAGAAAAGTGTGCGCATCATTTTAAACAAAAGCTCTATCTATTTGATAAGAAAAGAGCAAAACGAAAACGGAATTAAACATTTTATTACGTTCTCGGTCACTAATGTAACCGTATTTGGAAAAAGGCTCTATTCCACTGGAAAAACAAATGGAGGAAAATCGGAAACCCTGCTCGAATCTTAAAACACCAGTTCTACCAATAACGTTTTAATAGTTAGTTTCGTGAGATTCCGAAAGGTGAGAGAGACTGACAGATTTCTTAAATTCTTATCGTACTTTTTTGCGGATTTGCCTGGGAAGTAAATTACGCAATTTATCATCCCATCCATTGCAAATATATCAATGTTTCTATTTTATGCATCAAATTATATTCGTTTAAAGGAGATAAGGGTGAATATGCAAATTATGTAAATATTCGGAACACAATGTCACTTTTTCGCCAGCAAAGCGCGAAGGAAAGGGAGGCTAAACGACCGCATCCTACAAAAATGGAAAAACAATTGCAATTTCCATCGAAACAATTGATGTAGATTCAACTGTCCGAAAAAAAGCGATGATCAAGTGATATACGCGTTCATGTGAGCAGTGAGGAAGATAAAGTGAAATCCGTTAATTACAACCGCGCTTGCGATCTCCAAATAAACATAACAATTGGGTCAAACAGCGTTACCTTTAAAATTTATGTAGGTAGTATTATTGATTTGACCGTTTCCCGGGGGTTGCATTACGAAACTCGGAGTTTAAGCTAAATTTGGACGAGTACCTCGAAGAGTTTTCCCCCGAAGCTAAAAATAAAGGGTGGCTACCTATGTATAAACCACAACGGCGCGTAGAGTACCTACAAAAACGAAATTCGTTAATGACGCACATCGCCCATGGTTACCCGGGCCAAAATTTGTTGCGTACGTTCGATTCAGTCAACGTCCTTTGGGAGAGGGGGAGAGGTCGTTCAACCCTACACGTGGTGAAGAGGGAGAGTAACGCCCTACATTACTTGCACGCTCTTTACCCTTCTTTCCAGGACCAGCCCTCCAAAATTGAAAGTGTCCAGCATCGTCGCGCAGCACAGGATTTTCCTGTTTACGTTACGCAAGTAGCGGCAAAACAAAAGAAAATAAATCGCTTTCAATCGTTTTCAATTCAGTATTTATGTGAACTGCACTGTAAACAAATGATTATTGCATTAGTGACCTTAATCTGTCATTCAGCGTGATTCACTTTTTGCAAGAGCTGTTTTACACCATACTCCAATATAAAGATTAGATAGGTTCACTACACTCAACCTAATTTTGACAAGAATCCACTTACAGAAAGATGTGCAGTGCAGATAATGAAAATCTTAGAGCACAGTTTTTCGACTACGTCCCTTAGATATAGCGTGGCTTATGACGAAAAAGTGCCAGTCACAGTAGGTGGATATGCCGCCACTTACCTACCCCATATTATTAATTTGTATTTAAATCAGTGCTGAATGACTTAAAAAAACGCAACCATTTCATTGGATTTGCATAGCTTTTTTTTTTTACCATAAATTAAGCAGGGAACAAACACCTTTGTTCCAGCCAGCATGTCACTTCAATCGAACCAAAGTACAGATAGTGAATAATTAACTGCCAATCAAGTACGCCGCATTTCGCGAAAACCCTAATATCGGGAGACGAATTTACGTTTGTCGTTTGATTTTCTCAACAAAATAGGACAATGATGCGATGCCCTTAAGTTAGGAACTGTGGACATTTCAGGCACTCTAGTTGATCAGAACACAAAACGAATGAATTAACTTTTATGGTAATGGGACAAGCAGGTGATATCTCTAAAGAGATGGCGCTGATTTTTTAAAGGAAAATATATCTATATTAATTAATATGCAGGTTCCATTTTCAAGGAAAATTGGTCCATAGGTATTCTCGCACGATTGGGGCGTTATGGGCGGGTGCACCATTCTGGTGAAAGCAACAGTTTCCAACTGTTGATTTTTTTTGTGTGCCGTACATCGTTGTATTCGTAATCAAAAATGCTATTAAGTATAGTATGTACCTACTTTTTTACGGATTATATAAAAACTAAAGTTGATGATAATTTCTCCGAAACGAAACGTTGTGTTGAAAATCCCTCAACCCTGTCTTGAAGAGCTAAAATAGTCGCAAAGAGTGTTTTTTAATACATTTTTTTCACTACTAGCGTATGATGACATGATTATTGTAACCTTTTTTCCACTTGTAAAGTAGACTTTTTCGGCAGTTATTCAAAGTGGTTAATAATGTGGTCATTATTAACTATTAGTCAATAATGAGAACTGTCACGCTGTCACCATGCGTCATTTCCAGAGAAATTACATACTTAAAATGTCCGCATTTTGAAAAACTTTGAACGAAATTACACTTCGAAAATATCTCATTGACAGAACAAAATACGGCCCGCTTGACTTCTACTTCCACGTACTTGATTCATTGACATGTTAAATTAATAAACAAACAATTCTGTCCAACATTCTTAAAAATGTAATGCTAATTTAGAGGACTTCAAGTGCTAGCAGTGAAAAAAATAGTATATATACCATGGTACAGAAATCTATTATTGCTAATAATACTGGACTTCTCTACCTTGGTAAGGGTGGTGACTTGCGTAACGCATCATAGGGATTTCACTGTAAAATTCATAACATGCGATTATTGGCTCCCCAAATTATTTTAGAGCAAAAATGTATTAAGGTTTTTTGTAGAAAAAAAATTTTTACGTCAATCAACCGTATTAGTCTTCAATTTTTTGCATAATAAAGACGGAAAATTGGAAAAATAAAACCCGCATCTTACCTATTCAATAATCTACGATGCCATGGAATTTTTTAAAACAAAAAGATATTCAGTTGTATCAATTAGCAGCAGTTCGAAATGGATTTTATGATCGACTTGATTACTGTTTTGCGTTCATGGTGACTTATCCGAACATTTATTGTAAATTGTTATATTAATATTAGGAATTAGGAAACCGTTTTTAGTAATTTGGTCTTTCTTTATGTTGAATTCGCTGTTCTAAATATAATACTTTTTGATAGAATTTGATTCCATGGCATGACGGATATTGGCTTAGTTTTTTTTATTATAAAATTCCATGGCATCACAGATTATTGAAAAAGGTGGGGGTTTATTTTTCCAATTTTCCGTCTTTAGTAAGCAACAAATTGAAAACTAATACGGTTGATTGGCGTAAAAAATGTTTTTCTACAAAAAACCTTAATACATTTTTGCTCTAAAATAATTTGGGGAGCCAATAATCGCATGTTACGAATTTTACATTGAAATCCCTATGATGCGTTACGCAAGTCACCACCCTATATATAATGTACTTACTATTGTTGAGATGTTAACCACAGATGTTGTAGTAAAAATCAGATGTGCGCATGCGCAGATTGCGTAATTCCAACTTTCTTAATTATGGAGAATATTGCATATAGTCAATTAAATGTGCGCATGTGCGGACAGCCCAATGTCAATTTTCTAACTTGTGTAGATATTCTTTTTGAAATTTTAATTACAGGTTCTAATAGGAACAAACATAGTGCATATAGACAATGACAACGCAAAAGTTACTCGCCTTAGGGCGAAAACCTTTTTACTTGTTTATTATTTCGTTTTTTTGTTTTGTGCGTTCTATAGCGATGAAACTGTTAATAATAAGCATTAAACCTCTTAAATGGAAATGAAGCCCATAATTAGTAACACTACAGTGAAGTATCATTACTTCAACATTCAAGTACTATACTAAAACACTTGACTTTATATCTATACTTACTTATATTTTTGTAAATGTTCGGTACTATATTATGGTGTCTACTACAGCGCTCCTTAAGACACCCTGAAGAGGAAAATGAGGGAAGTTTTAGGGAAACTTGAAGAGAATTTGAGGAGAAACTTGACGAAACCTGGAAACAAGAGCTTGAGGGGAAACTTGTGGAGCTAGAGATGAACTAGCTTAAGGAGAAATTGAAGAAAAATGGTATTTAAGAGCCTCCTGCGAAGAATAGCCGATCGCGTTAAAAATTTACAAAATGGGCTAATGACAAATATCAAAAGTAAGGATCTATTTTACTACCTATGTAAACGGATATTCGTAATAATGGATGAAATGGATCTACCGATGAAATGTAAAACAAGTAGGTATTCTTTTTTAAACCGAAATAGGTTAGTAAATGGTTGGGTTATGTCTCGTCCAGACATTGTGAGTTCTTTCCTGCAAAAAACCGTTTTCGAGATATTCGCTGTTAAAGTTTTGACATCTCTAATGGATATATTGCTTCCAGACGTCCCATGCGCCCTTTGTGAGTACCCTCATCCGACAATCTGTTCTTGAGATATAAGGAATTATATCAGATCACGGTAAGGGGTCGACCAGAAGGACTATGGTTGGTAGAAATTAATTCCTTTCGTTGAGCCCTTTAAGCCTGATGTCTACCTTCCCTGGATTATGAAGTTTAATGTAGACGGTTTTAGGAAAAGTAACTACATTCTCAGATCAGAATTTCAGAAATTTCTGAGGAACTTACAGCACCCTTACGAAGAAATTGAACCATCTTGAGGCGAATATGAAGGGAAGATGAAGATAATCGTGGAGAATTTTCATTTTCTTCTTCTTCAGCTCTTCTTGACTCTTCTCCTCGACTTACCTTCTTCATCTAACACCTACTCTCCCAAGTTTTCACAGACCAGGTCTTCTACTTGATCTTCCTCGCTGCCGTTTCCCCTCCACCTGCATTCTGCTCACGCTTCTTCCAACATATCGCCCATCCCTTCTCATTACATGTCCAAACCATTCCAGTCTATGCTCTTAAACTTTTCTCGAGAGTTTAGTCCCTTCGCACATCTCCCTCATTGTATCATTCCGAATCGTATCTCTCCCAATTCTTCCTATCGCCCACCTCAACATTATCTCTCAGCCACCTCCAATCTCTTTCCGTCGGTCTTCTTTATCATTTTTCAAGCATCTAATCATAAAGTTGAAGGTGACATAAGAACAACTTCAATTGAATTGATAGAAACTAGCGACAGGCTTGAGAGGAAATTTGAAGAGCAGAAAATGAAGGAATTGGGAAACGGGCGTAAAAGTAGTAGAAGAATTTGATGAAAGTTTCAAGAACGTTTGAGGGATACACGTAGACTTCAGTTTACACCTTCTAGGTCCTTAGCAATTTCCATTCTTCTTCTTGTTTAAGTATGTAACATCTATGTGAATAATTTTTAGATCTAGGTGTGTGTTATAACTCCAAGATACGCTTAAAATAATCGGCGTGCAGATGGAGATAAACAAATGTATTTTTAAAAATTGTCATTTAATAATATTAGGAAGTGCATGCGGAAGGTCCTTGCACTTTAATGCGTTAGGGACAACACGAAGCGCGAAGAGCACATTAAGATAGTTCCCGGGTTCATTGGTAGAACTAGGGTAAGCATTGCAGCTTACGCCGGGTTCGGCACGTGGACGTAAGATACACGTGCAAGTTCATTGACCTCCACCATTCAGAGGGTCCTTATTGATCGACTTCCAAATATTAGAAGTTAAAAACACTACGACAGAGCGCGTATCAAGGGAGTATTTGTTAGGGGCGAAGCGTAAGAAATGTCGACGCAAATTAATGCACGGGTCTCCCTTAGAACTAAATCCACTATCGAAGGAGATGGCAGCGTTGCATTCGGGGAGATTGCATAAATCGACATTCATTATGATGAGGGATGTGGTCCGAGGACCACTGCTTGGTTATAAATGAACGTGGAAGTTACATAAGAAGTGCAGTATAAAAAGGATCAACGACCCCGGTCTGCTTTTAAAAATGTTTACTAGTCATTGCAATGCAACTTAAATCGAATGGAATATTTTCCAAAATGTTACCTAGGTACATGACGTGCGAGCTCTTATCGCAGGTATTGCATATGGATTGTGTTGACGTGAAAATCCGCGAACCCGCAATGATTTGCGAAATTCTTTTAAAATGCCTCATGTGTCGAATTTTTTTAATAATCCGCATGTTCCGATGGGGAGGTTTCATTTTAAGTATAAGTACTCGAAATAATTCTACCCGTTTCTGTTTATTTTCAAAAGAACCGATGATTTACATAAAGCGCATTTCAAACAGGTATTATGTAAACTAAACAACTCGCGCGGTACGTTTGGTGTCCGAAATTTGGCTTCTCGAATATCGAGCTTTTCCATATTTTGCAAACACGATTTGTTCCTATTTTGCGCAAATTAAACATGATAATTGCAAGCTCTCTGGGGCATCAAGGTAAATCATTTCAATGTTCTCTCAACGAATAACGATTTTAACGTATGCACATAGTCAACAAATATGCACCTAATTCAAATCTTATACATTGAATTAATGCGTTTAGGCGTGTTTCTAAGGAAATCGGAGTCATATCGCCTGATAGTTCTAGTTATGCTTAGGAGCAAGCCTTCTTTAGACTTAGAATTACATCCTGCCATAAAAAAATTCTGCCATCTAAAAGTGAAAAAAATATTGAATAGTAGGTACGTCCAAACACTTCTTCAACAGAACTTTTACCTAGAAATTATCGAAAGAAATCGCTTATACAGTTGGCATCTTATACACTGTGTTCAAGATAAGGATTTTATGATGGGGATCTCGGAAACCACTGAAGATACGAAGATTGTCAACTTAGGGAAAAAGCCGGAATTAAAGAGTTATTATCATGCTTTAAACAAAACCAGAAAATTCCAATCACTTCCGAAGATATGCCAGAAAAACCGAAATTGGCCGATTTCGTTTTTATAAATATGTTAAATTTGTTCATTTCAGAATTGAGAGAAGGTTTCTAGTCACAACCCAAAAATTCCAATGCGCTTGGTATAAAAAATAATAAAAAAGCTTCAAATTGTATGTAAAATATCGATTTCCCATTACCTACAACATGCTACAATGTATTTCGTTGGTCGTTCTCGCATTGAAACAAAGCCGAAAATGTGTAACTTTGAAATATTATATCATTACCAGAGTACCAGATCGAATTCAGGCCATTAGGGTGAGATATGTGATTCAAGAGCCTTTCCTTCCCATAGATTGTCAATGGATGAAGAGGGTTAAAGAAATTCGTTAAATGAGGCAGAGCTTGCCCATTATTTCCACTGAGCGTGTTGCTTTTTTATCTAGAAGAGTTAATCAAATCCAAAGCAACGGTCATGCTATATCTAATTACTCTTACCAGCACAACACATAAAATGAACATAAACTACATAAGAACGGTACCGACTTGAGTAAATGTTTTCAGTTTTCTATGCCATAATATTCCAAGCCCAGCAATTTTTGATTTTTTTAGTTTATATAAAATCTATGGGGATCGTTTGCATTACTCAATTTAATTCCCCAAGTGATCACTACCACATCTAAAGGGTTACTTTTCTTTTATAAATGATTTTGGCATAAACCCAACCCGTTGAATGAAAAATAACCCAATCCTAAAAACCTTACACAGCTTTCGCTTATTCAGTGATGGATTTACAATGGGTTAATAATGGTTATTGGTTTCGCTGGTGATTAATTCTAAAGATGTGTCTTGATCTGTAAATGGATTAAAAAACAACTCCAAAAAGTGATATTACTATTTCGAGCACTTTGGCATTTTTCCATCTTATATTCTCGTACGAAACAATTATAGTGAGTGCCAATATTCGAGTTCTAAAAGGTGGAAATCTTCAACCCTTGCAAATAGATTTGTGGAAAACTGATAAACATAGAAGCAAAAATTCTTCATTCGTACTATTGAATGGTGGATACAATAAAATGTAGGGAGGTGTATGTACTGTAATCGCCATAGTGAGGTGGGTAATGTAATCAGCTGATTAAGTTAAATATTTTTTGTAAGCAACGTGATAAAACTAATGAAATATTAACAGTGTTTTACACGGTTTTCTTACAGTGTAATGTAACAATAAGTACACAATGGAATGTCTGTTGCAGATAACCATCGACTGGGGTACCTACCGGCAATAAAAACTTCAATAAGAAGTTGAAATGGTTTATGAATGAACGGTGAAAGTTCAGGTGAACGAAGGGTGCACATGAAATATTGAAAACCTGCAAAAACATATCACGACCCTTGAGATGTAGGTAACTAATCTGATGAATGGGTGTTGGCAAATATAGAATTCACCAATAGGTGTAAACGAAAAAAGGGGGTTGCGTCTTGATTGAACTTTAGAAGTGGGTAAAACATGTGTCACTTACATTCAACCCTTCAATAACCGCAGGTTAACGTTACTATATTACACGCGTATACTAGAAGTCCATAAGGATACACACGTGTCGTCGGGTCCTCGACCTAGCGACCTACAAGAGGTGTACTTAATGCATATCGGCATATCGAGTACAGAAAAAGTGCATTGAATGCATAATAAATTTTAGGCCGTTAGTACCGCTTCCTTACACAATGAAATTCTTATTGTCTTTGTCGTGAAACCAAAATTGTATTTCTCAATTCTAAATTTCAACTGGTCAACTAAAGGAACTAATCATCAATGATACGCGTGTGGTGTCAAGAAACACTTCAAAGAAATATATCCGAATAAATGCATTGACCTCTGTATTGCATGGCTATCGTAACCAAAATAAATGAAGGAGTCACAAGCGAGCCTAAGTTATGGACCACTGTCGAGATTTCGAAATGCGGTTCAAAGACCTTCAAACTATATTAACTTTATGCAGTTAACGTCCTGTAATTTCCCTATTGGAATCAAATGAATTTCGGAAGCAAGACAGCATTTGCTATATTTTTTGGTAGTTTCCGTTTCTGCAATTCAAGTAGCGGAATTTTTCTCATTTTTGCCAACTCTTCAGTCTATCTTGCAGAAATATTTATTTTTCGGTCGATCTAAAACAAGCTGGATTGTTTTAGAAGCAAGTCTTTGGTATACTATGCGATCAAAAATGAGTTGCTGTCGAGTTACCTTTGGATTTTTTGTTTACATGAGAAATCGTATTTAACTTGAACTTCCAAAGGCGACTCGACGCCACTCATTTTTGATCGTCCGTTAGTTTGTCCGCTTAATATATAAGCATTGTTTCCTAATCAAAGATCGTAATTTTTCTTGCCAGCTCTCTAAGCTATCTTTACGTCCTCTTTAGATCGCTTTCAATTCTTCCCCCATCCCTAGCTCGTACCCCTTCCACGTCTTCAACCCCTCCTTCTCCAAATTCTCTGCATCTCCTTCAGACGTTGTTCATGTTTCTTTTACGTCGACTTTATCCCATCTCTCTTTTCAACTGCTTTACATTTCCCTTGCTTTTATCTTTTATTCACATCTCTGTTACGGCCCATTTAAGCTTTCTTCACTTTCCGTTTCTTTTGCATTCCTCCTTCTCTTCCTGAAGTTGCTCTTCCCCTTCACATGCATCAACACATGATGTTTGTTTTTGATTCAACTGGCACTATATCCAGCTTTCATAATTGTCTTGAGATTTTAATATTCTCCTACTCATTAGGCCTGTACGTGCGAATATCAAGAATATAGTGATCAATGAACTTTTGGATATCTTTTGCCCTTGTGTCAAAAGTAAAATTAATTCTGATCATTCAGATTTTTATTAATGGATAGCAAGAGCTATATAGGTAATAGAGCGCACTCGAGAAAAACCAAATGCAACTTTGGGTACATTGAGGCGACAGAATATATAAATTCAGAGCGATGGAATTTGCCTCATTTTAATGATGGGGGTTCACATTTTCACTCTCTTTTTCTCTCTTTTCATTTCATTTCATTTGGTTCTTTCGTTCTGTCTTATCATATGCAATATCGAGGTCGATGCAATGTAAGAAAGAGACGGCAACTTTGGGTTCAATTGACCACATTCCGCTAGTGCAGTCTTATCGTACAATGGATAGGAAAAAAATATAGGCATAGAAGATAATTGTAGAGGACTAAATTTCCCACAAAAATACTGAGGCAACATATATGCGTCTATCTTCAACCGTTTATTTACTTTTCTATATCTGCCTGTAGACAAATAACTTTAGATAGGTACTCATAAAGCCATGTGATTTTGAAACAGCACCAAACCAAATTTGCACACAGTCGATCCATTGCTATCTTCTGTAAAGAATTACTAGTTTCGTTATACCTACTTTACCTATAGCACAGATTTAAATATACTGCTTAATTAAATCTGTGCCTAACTACCGAATGTTCCTCTGGACCTAAAAACAGCTCAAAGTGGGAATTTCTGGTGCACAACTCTAATATGAATGGTTCCTATGGCACAAGGAGATCGTTGCATAGTTTCCTTATTTTATAGTTGAAGTGGCGAGGGTGAAAAAAGTGAAGGTGGAAAGCTATCGTAAAAAGTCTAGAAAAGTTTTATCTGTTAAACAGATGTACCTACACACAGTGAGCCAAAGTTATTTGCAACCCTTTTATATATTTAAAATTTAAAATACCAGCGTAAAAACTTAACTCACTATAAGTGAGGGTCATTTTTATAAAAACTTGCATTTAAAGTAATTGCAAAAGTTACCCTGTTAATCTTACAATCAATAATATTAGTCTCGCCTGAAAGGCTACCCTTAAAATCGTATTCAAAATTCTTAAGCGTTTGCAGGAGAATCAAAGTCGTTCTGAAAGAGCTTCTCTTTTTGTTCCCTATGAAATTGATTGATACCATATAAGTATGTTTCCTCAGCTCGATCTACCATAGATGTAACCATTGAATAATATATTTATTATTCAATGATGTAACCAAAGGAGCAAGGAAATTTTTGCTTGTTTTAAGGCAAACGCCTAAATTTGTCATTAAACATAGTGGCAGTTTTTGAAAGACAATTACTTTAAGCTGTGTAATTTATCATTATCCATCCATTATTTAACTCAAATCGTTAATAAGGCCGTTACAAGGCAGTTGTAGATAAAGTAAATTTACTGTAGCTACTACAGTACTACAAAACCGCTATCATATGAATAATAATAAGTGGTAAAAATTACGTGCAGAAACGATAACTTGAACTTCTTTTTAAGATAATACCGAGGATAATCCTCCATTTGAATAAGTGCCGCCATCTTATAAGGGTCTGCCACCACCAGAAATGACGCGCTGCGGCTCAAAAAAGCTTAGAAATGCAATGTTTGCAATTTTTAACTATACCGTTTTAACTACAATTAGGTAATTACTGTAGGTAAATATTCGTTTACAAAACAACAAGGTTGAACTAGCTGTTTATGAGTTTCACAGAATTGTTGCACATAATATCATTGTATAAAGTGTATATCAGTACCTACTTTATACCAATGATAGTATGTTTAATTATCTCGTTTTATATAATTTTAAATCTATGAATATTAAAATTTAAAATCCGTATGAATTAAATGTATTAAATGAAAACACTGTGGTGACATCTTTTGAGTAACGTAATATCTGAGAATATTGCAGGCATTCTATTTAAAGTATACTGTTATACGAACTGTACGGCGATAATAGTGTAATTTGTGTGCAAACTTTGAATGGGTGCGCCCTCTATGGGCGATAGTGGATTATTTAATACATTTTCCAACACGATTTTTGCGTTTTCTTAGCCTACGACATTGATTATATACTCATAATCAATACTTACGAGCATTGATTTGGTGTGCATAATCACAGATATAATCAATGCTAAGAGCATTATCTTTGCATACGCCTATAAAAGTCGCGGTCTTTCCGTTGGCTATGATAATTTACCTAGGTACCTCGGTCCTCGGGGCTATATGGACAACTTATAGCGACCCTCCCAGCCAGCGGCCTTTTTTCAGCGAAAGGCATGACTGATATAAACTGCTACATCCATACAAACGCATAAGTATAGTAAGTTGTACAATGGACAATTGTCCATCAATGCAAACATCCACTGAACCTCCATAGGTACATCCGGGTGACACACATTGAATGTTGTTCGCTAATAATTGACGGGGGATGTTGCAGATCTGCAGTATTCATTAGATGTACACGATGGACCTGATGCATAGCTGTTAAAAATATAAAAGCAAATAAAAATAATTTTATTTATCTTTCGGACTTGCCTCAAGAATAGTAAAAATTTCTGTCTTACAATTTTTTATGTCAGAATCGATATAGGTACCATTTTCCATTTTATATAAAAGTTGGTTTTAGGAGACACTCATATTAGTAATTGACTGATTTTATTACGATCAAGGACCAATTTTTTCACACTCTGTTAATTTTAAAGGGCACTTAATTTCTATGAATAGAAGGCTGAAGGAATTAGGTATATACATAATTCTCTCCAAGTGTTATGTAATATGTTAATTAAATTAAATAAGAAAAATAAGATTAAAAGTTTTTGAAACTAGAATGTGCGCCCACCGTTTAGCTCGTTCTAATTTTTCCTTTTTTTGAACTTTTCAAATTCTTTGGGCTCTTTGTATTCGTTCTTTCGCTTGTTCAGATTCATCGATCTTCAGATTCTTGTGCTTCATCCGATCTTTCGTCGAATTCTTCGGACATGAGCAGATTTTGTAGATGCTTTTTAGCATTCTTCCGATACTGAGATTTTGCATGTTACCTATTTCGCTTCTTCAATTTTTTCGATTTTTCAGACTCTCGAGATTCTTTATTTCCATTTGAGTTTTGAGATTCGTTTCTTCTTTAGATTCTTCAAATCCTTTGAAATTAGATGCTTTTTACCTATTGATAAACAAAAAATAAGAATCATCGTTAAGTAATTGATGTAATCATTCTTGCTAATAAAATAAGTACGTACTGGTACCGGGACATAAGAACGCGAGAGCGGGCTATGGGCAGATGATCCATTTAGAGTCTGTAGGATTTTGAATGTGATCATATGGTCATGAGTAACAATATTTTTTTTCTTTTTATTGAAAGTACCTACATACTGTTTTGAGTTTGACTCGAAGGAAAAAATGAAGGGTAGTAATTTTTTGATAACTCCCCACTTTCATTAAAATTCATCACATGATCGTTCTGTCTCAACAGAGTATTTGATTTCCCTCACGCAACGATATTTTACCAAATCAAAAGCATCCTATCTTTGTAGTGATATAATCGATAAAACTTATGAGTAATATTTAGTGGCAAAGTTTAAACTCACCGAATTGTAGGTACGTACGTATAGATTGAGAACACTCAAGGTTGCTTGTATTACAAAGATCGATCTAGTATGAGTATGTAAATCAGATCTTTGGCGTTTTCTTGTTGTAGGGCCCACTCAACTTCGCCTCTAAAATTGAATACCTGGAGCGGCTAAGGAGCGTAGTGCTAGCCGTGCTGCCTTCCTGGAATATCCAGTCATTGCCTGTGCTAAATTAGGTAAGTGTTGCTAGCGCACTTAAATCCCTATAGTGTCACAGGTGCTTAAAATGCGGGATTATCATAGATACAAAACTGTTTCGACTATTATTTGTCTTGTCTGTACTAAGAGTAAGGATGTAGAATGTAGAAAAGAAATGAATAAGAAACGAAAAGATATAATAGCGCGTTCGGGCGCGAATTAACAAAACGTCGGGTCCTCGGCTATAGAGACAACGAGCGACAAGTCCAAATGGTCCAAATTTAATTAGGTAGTCCTTTAACTATTGTCTACTTATTACTGGAAATAGAATTGGAAAATTCGCAACCGTTCGCGAGTTATGTAGTTACACAGACGGACAGAGTTATCATGTACACAGACGGACGGACGGACGGACAGAAAGTCCAAAATCATGAACGAGCTTTGTCGCTAGGGCTAGTTAATAAAATTGGGCTGCTAATTTTAATTAAAAAAAAAAGACATTTTTGATGCAATTTAAGAATTTTTTACAACTCCACGGGTGATGTCATGAAACGATATTCCCAGATTCTTTTCTTTTATTATGTTATATAATTTTTAGGGCATTTTCCAACTCATGTTGGAACTTGGAAGGCTCTATTATGCCCGGGTCCTCCGTCCGTCCTTTCATCCAAGGTCTTATCTATTCCTACAGTTTTCGAGACCTTTAGTTCGTTCTTTTTGTATTCGGTAGCTTATAGATCTGGCACCACAACCAAGAAAATTTTCACGATTAATGTGCGCATGCGCAGACTACGCTATGTCGACTTTTTAGCGCATTTTTGAAAAAAATACGCTATTATATTCGTCATTGCTGGCAGGCCGGCTGTCCGCGTTAGATCTCCACAACTACAATAGCTAGAGACTTCAAATTTTCACTAAAAGCTTTCTGCTATAGTGTAGATGTGCAGGCACTACTCTATTTTGAGTTAGATTACTTGTGAAATCGATAATTGAAGAAAATAATTTCGATATGGGTTTCGGAGGTGCTATAATTTTACCGTTAGATAGCGCTACCAGTATAAAAACTTATTATTTACTTTCTGATTTGTTTTACAAAATGAAGACGTACCGTCAATTGAAATTAAATAAAATTAATTCTTTAACGCAGCCAAAATTACTCGTGAGATCGATAATTTTAAACTTCGCTAATAAAATACTGACCTGCATTACCAAAAATGCGCTTTAAGGTTGTTTTGTTACCCAATAAATGAAGTTATACATCACTGGATGGCAGCACGTGTACAAGTATTTACGTAGCCAGTTTTACACAGCACAATTTGTAATCTCACGTCCGCCTTACGCAGCACAACTTTTAAAGTATACTACTCTATGACAAGATATAGTACATATCGTTAGTAAACTATAGTCCATATGCGCAGCAATGTAACATAAATTATTAAATCGTAAATGAAACGTCATTTATAACGCGACCAATAGTTGTATTTAATAATATGCACCTGAAATGCAATGTAAAAATCCGTTTCCTACGAGTGAAAGTTTCTCAAAACCAGCCGTACGGAGTCAGCGGTTCTCAATACAACATCCGTTGCGCTATAAATGACATTTGATTTAAGACTTATAATATATATTGGTCATCATATGGTGTAGGTACCTTTCTCAATATTTATACCTGAGAAGCATAAATAATAAAAAATACACGTTTTGAAGCACCACGAAGCCAAATCAAACAAAATCTGGATTATCTCTATCTGTCTATATCTGTCGGTATTCTCATTTTCAGGTAAACGACTGAACCGATTGGAACCAAATTTGGTACATATATGTTTAGACATACATAAAAGAAAGAGCAGAAAGCTTTTGGGTAGAATCACGCATGTGCAGATATGCCGGTAGTATAGGTAAATGCTGCGATAAGTTTGCCTTTACTAGAAGCACATATGGTTAAAATTTCAAAAAAATAGCCGATTAAGAAAGATGATATCGCTCAGCTTCCGCATGACACATTTAATTTTTACTATGTGCCTTGTTTTTCTTTACTAATTTCAAAGAAATGACTATAAAGTTGGCACATTGCGCAGTATGCGTATGCGCGCATCTGATATTTACCATATATGCGATATGTCGCCAAGCGGAAAACATATTCTTGGTAACGATTCTACTAGTTGTGTGTCCATTGGTAATATCTTAATAAATCAACAGTTGTCTTCTGTACGCGCAGACCATGCGCATATTATGTTTTAAATGTAGGTACCAGGTTAGTAGGTATTGTTTCTAACAAGAAAAGAGATATAAAGATGATGAATAATAATACCTACATAACTGGTTTTAACTTTACCAGCCGCTGGTCAGGCGCAGGAGCAAGCAATTGGTGTAAATTTTCTTGGTTCTTGGTTGTTACTATACCCTAAGCTACCGAATGCAAACAGAACGAACTAAATATCTTGAAAACTGTAAGAGTAGATGCAGCTTCGAGTGGACGGACGGAGAAAGTGGCAATAATAGCGCCTTCCAACATGTATTGGAAAATGCGCTAGAACTGCCCTCTGCCATATTCGCTATGCGCACCACTTTTTTGTAAGACGAACATTTGGTGCAATATGTTTAGGTTATTTCAACGATGAAGTGCGCATAATTTTTTTTTAAAGTCACACGAAGAAACTGTCCGCAATTGCAGTTCCAAATATAACATTTTGTGGGGACCAGACTTTTCACACGCCCGTTTAAGGGTGCATCTTTGGAAATACAAAATTAGAAAGAATACATTCAAAATCCCAGATAGTCTTACTTGTTGTGTTCATAAGAAGAAAATGTAACTAAAAACGCAAATTTGGTACCGTTCGGGGGTGTAGCTCGCCCAAGACATAGATTAAAAAATCTATGTCCAAAGTGACACATTTTATCTGCGTCGTGCAAGTACTGGTTGCAATTTAAAAAATGTCCCTCTTTTTTAATTAAAAATTTGTTTCCAGCCCCACTCCCATTAACCACCCTTAATCAAGTTCCTAGGGGATTGACATTTTATCTGTGGCTTTATTAAGAGGTAAAAAACATAAGTGTTTTATGAGATCCGATTATCGCTATTGTGGTACATATCAGAGCCCCACTCTAGCCTCAATATTAGACCAAACAATCCGATACAACTGAATACCGAACGATTCTTGAGATCTTCGCACATGCATCTTTTTTACAACGCAGGGATTGATTCTGTTCCACCAGATCAGCATAGCTTGTAAAACAAATTTTTGAATTAGCATTACTTTTACTTTTATACGAGGTGGGAGGTGCATATACATACAAAATTTCATTTAAATATAACAAATAAAAAAATTGGGATTGCTCCAATACAACAGTTGGGTTGCACATGCGCAATTTTTTAAAAATTCATCTACTAATACAGAAAACCGGATATTCATATGTTCTTTGTAACAAGAATTATAACAGAACCCTTTTTTGTAGGTTTGGGCAGTTTTTGGGTTGTAACTTTTTGGCCCGTTAGTCTACATAGCCGAAAAACAATAGGGACCTTTCTTATATCCTGAAGAACATGTGTGCCTATTTTCAAAGCGATCGGACGTTTCTACACAAAGTTATCGTGCACAGGGACAGACAGACGGACAGCAATGCAAAATTATAAACGATCGCGAGGGTCGTTAATAATAAAATATTTCTATAAAACCCAAGGACCTTGATAAAACCAGCACATTAAAAGTTGACCAATATATTATGTATATATAATATAACTATATTCTATTATTGATATAAGTCGAGATCCGGATAATAGTAGGATAACCTGAGATCCCCCTTTAAAGTTAAAAATATTCGTGTATATTGGGTTGCCAACGACATGAAATATGTCCTTCTATCATTACCCCTATAGAGGGGAAAGGAATTATACAATTAAAATTATCCATATAAAAAGCAGTTAGGATGAGATCCAAAAATAAATACACTTAAGTAGAGATCATATAGTGTATAAAATGACATTGGTGTGATAAGGAGAGATCATGCGGTGTTGTCAAATGTACTTGTTCTAAAAATAGATTTCATTATCTTTTGCGAATACTTAACAGGTTGTTAGCCTTCCTGTGGGATTTCTTCGCGTATTCTTTCTTCCATAAAGCGGTGCGTTAACATTATTTGGCACCCGGGGCTTGAAATATTATAACATTTAATTAAATAATACCTAGTGTAATACTCTATTTTACATCGATGATAAATATTAACGATTAGCTATTTATTAAAGGAAAGAGTTCCCGTTGGAAATGATTATTTTATTTTCCTAACAGCTGATAGCGGTGTATAAGTCTACATCTTTGAATTGAAGGACCCAATTCAAACTCACTTTCAAGGTACAATTGCCATTATAATTAATGTAATAATTTTTTGGCATTATCTGAAATGCTTCAAAATTGCTCATGCATAGGTATTCATCCTACACTCATGTATAAACACCAAACCCAAAGAAATCATTATCAAATTGCTTTTTTATCTCTTCCAGTATCGTATGGTGCGGTTGGTAAAAAGCAATCACAAGAACTCTAAAGTTATTTGCTTATGATTACATGTAAACCATTAGGTTGTTCAGTATTTCGTAACGAAATCTGCAAAAAGTTCATTTTTTAAGAAAGGTGCCTTGGTTAGTCAAATTGGTTCAAATCATGGAGGTGACCATTTTGGTTCAAAAACATCTAATTCATCCTACAATCATGTATAAACACCAAATCCAAAGAAATCATTATCAAATTGCTTTCTTATCTCTCTTCCAGTATCGTATGGTGCGGTTGGTAAAAAGCAATCACAAGAACTCTAAAGTTATTTGCCTATGATTACATGTAAACCATTAGGTTGTTC
Source organism: Photinus pyralis (assembly GCF_008802855.1). Classification (NCBI taxonomy): domain Eukaryota; kingdom Metazoa; phylum Arthropoda; class Insecta; order Coleoptera; family Lampyridae; genus Photinus; species Photinus pyralis. Next base: position 42,707,755 of record NW_022170596.1, on the reverse strand, counting down.
AGTATTTCGTAATGAAATCTGTAGAAAGTTCATTTTGGAAGAAATATGCCTTGGTTAGTCAAATTGGTTCAAACCATGGAGGTGGCCATTTTGGTTCAAAAACATCTAATTCACCCTACAATCATGTATAAACACCAAATCCAAAGAACTCATTATCAAATTGCTTTCTTATCTCTCTTCCAGTACTGTATGCTGCCTGGTTAGTAAAATGCAATCCCAAGAACCCTAAAGATATTTGCTTATGATTACATGTACCTAAACCATTAGGTTGTTCAGTATTTCGTAACGAAATCTGTAAAAAGTTCATTTTTGAAGAAAGATGCTTTGGTTAGTCAAATTGGTTCATATCATGGAGGTGACAATTTCAGTTCAAAAACATCGAACTTATCCTGCAATCATGTGTAGGTAAACACCAAACCCGAAGAAATCAGAATAAAACTGCTTTGTACCTCTCTTCCACTACGCGTAGGATACCTAATTGGTAAAATCAATCATAAACAATTTACCAAATTTAGACAGGGCTGTAATATCTTTGGTTCTTTTCCCGATGAACTTGGTATAGAAATAACGTTTTTGACATCTTTTGATCAAAATACAGGTGGTCATCGAAAGTGTATCAAATTCCCTTATTGGGCACCGTGGTAGGTGTGTTCCTAGCTTATAGTTTCGATACCCTTAGAATCCATTATGACCCTCTTATTTTAATTATTAATTTAATGTGCTTATTAAAATATACTAAACGTTATTTTACATTTCTCCTCAATCCACCAGTTTAATCTCTTTAATACAAATCCGCCCTTATACCGTAACGTGGATTAGGAATAATACATACGAGGTGGCAGATAACAAATTATTTACGTTAAAGAGCACATAGTACAGCTACCTCTTTCATTATTTGCTATCGCACTTTAAAGCGAGAGTACCGCTTTACAACGTTGCCGTTTATTTGGATCTCACTTTATTTAAAATATAACGCATTATATATAACGTAAGCAGCGCCCCCTAAGATGATCATTCAAGAACTTCGCGTGTATAAATTTTGACAAAAACCTAAAAGTTGAGATCCGGGCGAAAATTGAAATTTAGCTTCCTGTGTGATCGACCGAGCTAATAGACTCGATATACACCTTAGAGAAGGAAAGAATGAGGAGTGATAATATTGATCGTAAAGTGTAGCCCACATTTGTTTGTTATTCCACCGAAAACTAACCTCAAATTTATACCTGTGAAACAAAATACTTTCGTGTGTTTTTTGGCTATTACTTCCGTGCACTACAATGTACCATTGTCCAATAATGTTTTCAATCGCATATTTCGAGACTTAAGGATCGCATAATCACGAAAATGAAAAATTAAACAAATTTTGGCTCCGAAAATATGGCCGCCCCAGGTTTCACCGCGCAGCATTGCGCTGGATAGGATATTGTCAGTCCCCTTTCTTTCATAGTCTAAGGGTACTTCCATGTTTGAACTTCAAAATGTCAGTCTTACTACGCTGCCAACCTAAAACTTAACGGCATAAAAAGTGTTCCCAACATAAAACATGTTAGTTCTAATGTTCCCTATAGTTTCTGATAATGATTTTTTTAATTAAATTATTAATTAAAGCACCGAAATAGAAAAAATAGTATGAAAAACGCGTGTTACAATGCTTTATTGTAATACTCCTATCTTGCGGACACTCGTGGCTACGCTTCGCGTCGCCACTCGTGCCACAAGATAGTCGTATTACAATAGATCGCATTGTAACACCTGTCTTTCAATATACTATTTTTAATCAGTCAATTTTGCATTAACAATAATATGTATTTCTATTACCCGATTATCAATTATGGATATTTTTTTGGTGAAGACAGAATTTTTGTTTAATAAAGTTAATTT